>NC_143032.1:20227500-20250000 GCF_057628025.1 Oncorhynchus mykiss
AACGTCTGAGCCATGTGAACGTTAATGTCTGAGCCATGTGAATGTTAATGTCTGAGCCATGTGAATGTTAATGTCTGAGCCATGTGAATGTCTGAGCCATGTGAATGTTAATGTCTGAGCCATGTGAATGTTAATGTCTGAGCCATGTGAATGTTAATGTCTGAGCCATGTGAATGTCTGAGCCATGTGAATGTTAATGTCTGAGCCATGTGAATGTCTGAGCCATGTGAATGTTAATGTCTGAGCCATGTGAATGTTAATGTCTGAGCCATGTGAATGTCTGAGCCATATGAATGTTAATGTCTGAGCCATGTGAATGTCTGAGCCATGTGAATGTTAATGTCTGAGCCATGTTAATGTCTGAGCCATGTGAATGTTAATGTCTGAGCCATGTGAATGTTAATGTCTGAGCCATGTGAATGTCTGAGCCATGTGAAGTCTGAGCCATGTGAACGTCTGAGCCATGTGAATGTTAATGTCTGAGCCATGTGAATGTTAATGTCTGAGCCATGTGAATGTTAATGTCTGAGCCATGTGAATGTCTGAGCCATGTGAATGTTAATATCTGAGCCATGTGAATGTCTGAGCCATGTGAATGTTAATGTCTGAGCCATGTGAACGTCTGAGCCACGTGAATGTTAATGTCTGAGCCATGTGAATGTCTGAGCCATGTGAATGTCTGAGCCATGTGAATGTCTGAGCCATGTGAACGTCTGAGCCATGTGAACGTCTGAGCCATGTGAATGTTAATGTCTGAGCCATGTGAATGTTAATGTCTGAGCCATGTGAACGTCTGAGCCATGTGAATGTTAACGTCTGAGCCATGTGAATGTCTGAGCCATGTGAATGTTAATGTCTGAGCCATGTGAATGTCTGAGCCATGTGAATGTTAACGTCTGAGCCATGTGAATGTCTGAGCCATGTGAATGTTAATGTCTGAGCCATGTGAACGTCTGAGCCATGTGAATGTTAATGTCTGAGCCATGTGAATGTCTGAGCCATGTGAATGTCTGAGCCATGTGAATGTCTGAGCCATGTGAATGTCTGAGCCATGTGAACGCCTGAGCCATGTCAATGTTAATGTCTGAGCCATGTGAATGTTAATGTCTGAGCCATGTGAATGTTAATGTCTGAGCCATGTGAACGGCTGAGCCATGTGAATGTTAATGTCTGAGCCATGTGAATGTTAATGTCTGAGCCATGTGAATATCTGAGCCATGTGAATGTTAACGTCTGAGCCATGTGAATGTCTGAGCCATGTGAATGTTAATGTCTGAGCCATGTGAATGTCTGAGCCATGTGAATGTTAATGTCTGAGCCATGTGAATGTCTGAGCCATGTGAATGTCTGAGCCATGTGAACGTCTGAGCCATGTGAATGTCTGAGCCATGTGAATGTCTGAGCCATGTGAATGTTAATGTCTGAACCATGTGAATGTTAATGTCTGAGCCATGTGAATGTCTGAGCCATGTGAATGTTAATGTCTGAGCCATGTGAATGTTAATGTCTGAGCCATGTGAATGTTAATGTCTGAGCCATGTGAATGTCTGAGCCATGTGAACGTCTGAGCCATGTGAATGTCTGAGCCATGTGAATGTTAATGTCTGAGCCATGTGAACGTCTGAGCCGTGTGAGTGTTAATGTCTGAGCCATGTGAACGTCTGAGCCATGTGAATGTCTGAGCCATGTGAATGTCTGAGCCATGTGAACGTCTGAGCCATGTGAACGTCTGAGCCATGTGAATGTCTGAGCCATGTGAATGTTAATGTCTGAGCCATGTGAATGTTAATGTCTGAGCCATGTGAATGTTAACGTCTGAGCCATGTGAACATTAATGTCTGAGCCATGTGAATGTTAACGTCTGAGCCATGTGAACGTTAATGTCTGAGCCATGTGAATGTTAATGTCTGAGCCATGTGAATGTTAATGTCTGAGCCATGTGAATGTTAACGTCTGAGCCATGTGAATGTTAATGTCTGAGCCATGTGAATGTTAATGTCTGAGCCATGTGAATGTCTGAGCCATGTGAACGTCTGAGCCATGTGAATGTTAATGTCTGAGCCATGTGAATGTTAATGTCTGAGCCATGTGAATGTTAACGTCTGAGCCATGTGAATGTTAATGTCTGAGCCATGTGAATGTTAATGTCTGAGCCATGTGAATGTGAATGTCTGAGCCATGTGAATGTTAATGTCTGAGCCATGTGAATGTTAACGTCTGAGCCATGTGAACGTCTGAGCCAAAACATTCCATCTTATCCTCCAACGGTTTAATAAAGGTTAAATAAAATAAAATCCTCCAACGGAGACATTTCTTTTTAAGCCTAATTGTCCTTTCATCCACTGTATTTAATAAAAATACAATAATTATGCATACATGTGTATAGATGATGTAATGTACCATGTTTGACCATGATTGTGTTTAATTTGAACGGTCCACAATGTAGTTACAAAAAATATGTATTTTATATTATTGTGGAGTGATATTTAAATACACTGTTCTCACTCACTCACAAACACACACACACCCAAACAGTAGAAAGGAAAACAGTGTCTGTGTATAGTCCGTTTAAATGAAAGGTGTGCACTAAACCCACTAAATTCAGACATAAATCCACCTACTTCAGACATAAATCACACATTGTTGTCCATGAGGGGTTTTCTCCAGTTTGAGTGAAGTCTAAGTTAAGTCTGAGTTATGAGTGGGTTTGTTTCATGTTGGGGTGAGTGTGTTAACGGCCTCACCTCTGACTTCCCCCGACTGAAGCAGGCTCCTTTAGTGAACTCATCACAGTGCCACTCCGCCTCCTGTCAACACAAAAATAACATTAGAAACACAAGATACTGGTGTTAAACTGCATTAGAAACAGACACTGAAGCAGCATAGCACAATGGAAACACATAGGCATTAAACGAAGAGAACATTAAACAGTGGGCAAAAAAGTAGGAACTGTTCCTTAACACCATTGTAAACCAACAAAATAACAGCTTTTAGAAACACTCAATAAACTGATACTTGAGCAGTAGACAACAGTTTAATAATGAACAATGACAACATTCTACAATAGCCGTTTTCTGTAGGCAGGTATACCACATCACATTGTTTTAAATACGGTGTAGACTATTTCCTCCAGTCTTGAGTTGGTTTGACCAGGTGGTATAGTATCGGCCACTACAACCAACCTCTTTCCCTTTCCCATTCGTTTATATGGCTGTGGTTCATCGACCCACACAGAGGCTGAATGAATACATCCTACACAGCAGACCGCATCCTATCGGTGTACCAGTGCACGTTAAATACGAACACTGAATTCAATTAAAGCGCGCCCACCCACCAGGGCTCATTCCAGACACGAGGGAGCGAGCACAGAGACGGATGACAATGTGATTTACACCAGGGGAGAAAATGAGGGATACTTAGACATGAGAGAGCAAGCACAGAACTGAATGTCAATGTGATTTACATGGGAGGAAATGTTGAGATGCTTTTCACGTTTTTACTAGCAGAGAGGAATTAGGAGATAAAACCTAAGCCTGTCCTCTAAGGATGAGAATTCAATACACTCTGATTCCTCAACTGTAATTTCACTTCTGGTCCTCCAGGGGGTTTTCATTGATAAAGGTTCTGTAGTAATGGAATGGAATGACTGCTGGCGTCAAGCCAGTGAAACGATGGATGGACGGAGGAGGAGAACAGCCATTACCGCCACTCCAGAGATTAGGGAGTGAATGGAAAGTTTCTGTAATAATTACTGTGCCGCTGTAACTTAATGTACCACTCCGGAAGTTTATGAACCACTTGCTAGCTATCAGTCCCATTGTAATTGTATGTTTCACTGTAACTCTAGGCCACCTTCCCCAATCATTCATTTAGCCAGGTAAATCATGGAGAGCAGTTTCTATTTTTACAATATGGTAAACTACTTGAGGGAACTTTATACTGTATGGGTACTTTTTTTTTTTTAGGATTGAAAATAAATCGTGTTATCTTAAATATACTCTATATTTCAACTTTGTATAAGGACGAAATGAGGGGAAGGTAGCCTAATGAGTTGAAACCACCTTTTACATTAAGAACCTGTTAAACTATACCAAACACATTATTATAATGTTTCCATCTGATTCAGGATTGAAAGTTGTATATCAGCTGTATATCGTGCAGACAGAAAGAGAGGTAAAGTTGAAACCCCTCCGCAGAAACTTTCTTTAATTTCCTCCTCAGACAGGAACAGTGCACTGAAATTCTCCTCCGTGGTTTTTATGAGGAAGCCTTAACTCCACCATCCCAATGGCCTCAAAACAGTAACAGGAAGTAGAGATATTGTACGCACACACACACACACGCACGGGCACACGCACAGGTAGCCTAGAGGTTAGCGCATTGGGCCATTAACTCAAAGTTTCCTGGTTTGAAACCGGGGCCGGCAAGGTGAAAAAATCTCAGGGAGAGTTGGGATGTGGAAAAAAACACACTTGTGTGTAACAGGACAAAATATAAGCACCCCCCTAATAATAATTATTATTATTATTACCCACACACCTGGCAGGTTCACGTGAGAACAGAAGGCGGGAGAAGGGGGGATGAGAAGGAGAAAGAAAATAGGATAGAGGCCCAGCATAAAGTGGAGGGAAGCAGAAGGTGGTGGATTGTGTGTGTGCATGTGTGCGTGGCCACCACTCAGCTGTATCTGTCAGGATGCCAGATGACATTCCAGGCCAAAGCTAGCTATTTTAGGGACAGTGCTCCTCTGACACAAACCACACATAAGCACTAGCAGCTCAGCATGCCAACCCAGCTTGCACAGCACTGGCTGTCCCTATGAGTAGGCTGTGTGTGTGCAGTATGTGTTCTCAGAAATTACAGGGAAAATACCAAAAAGTTTGGTCTAACTCAAACACAAACTTTCGCTGGTCCGTCTGTGATATGGTATTAGATGGTAATGATGAAGTAACATAATCAATAATATTACGAAAGAGCTTTGTGGGCACTAACGGATTCAATAAAACAAATCATTACTCATTCAAATGTATTATAATAATCAAATATAAATAGAACAATTCAGAAGAGATTCAATACTCATACTTATTCCACTTTCAAAAACGGCTACTATAATAAAATATGAAGTGAATATTATCCATCTTTCCTAAAAACCAGTAATATATTGGCATCATTTACCACCTCCCACACCCCAGTACCTTAGTGCCAAGACATCAAATGGGCCAGAATACCTAGCCGTGCATCGATGCAAAGTCTAGAACCAAAATCTTAAAACATTAAACACCCATTACAACCCTATTATTTAGCCTCACTGTACTCTGCAGACGAAATAGCTCTCTTAAAGTGAAATTTAATCTCTAGTGTGCTGACATTTATTCTAATTATCAGCTCTCAACTTTAGGTCTCTGATACACAGCCCTTTTTAGTTAGAAAGAAAAGCTGCTTTTCAGAAGTATCTACTGGTCTGAAAGCAGCTGTAGGGCATAATCACATGCAGGCATTCAGTGTTTGGGACTTAAAGTGATTTGAATCTGGAGATATGCATGTTCTCTCTGCCCACCCTCTCTCTCCACTACACTGTCCTCAGTACTGTTTGATAACCAAGAGATGAGCCTTTGTGCAGAGACCATGTGTGTGTCTTTACTACTAAGAGGCCCATTGTTACCCTAAGGTGGGTGTTAGGGAGAGACAGAGAGAGCGTGGTCAGAGGACAGACAGAGGGAGAGAGAAACAGAAGGGTGGCAGAAAAAGACATCGGGGTGAGAGAGAGAGAGAGAGAGAGAGAGAGAGAGAGAGAGAGAGAGAGAGAGAGAGAGAGAGAGAGAGAGAGAGAGGTTGGGGGGACATAGCATAGGACAGGGACTTAGGCAGAGAGAGAAAAGGGAGAGCAAGGAAGAGGAATGGAAAGACAGAGAGAAAAACAGAGAAGTGTTCTTCTCCCCAGACACCCAGACATGATAGCATCTATTTTGCATAAAGAGAGCCACACTTTATGTCTAGAGTAGATACTGTCTTGGGACTCCTTCGTAAGACTAGGACATTATGAGGAGAGACAGAGAGCAGAGACATCTGTATCTGTTCGAAATGTCTTTTGACCGTTTCTTTTTTGTTGTCGCGACATTTAGAATTCTGACTGATGTCTGGCTGATGTCTGGCTGATGTAAGCCGACGAAAGGTTCTGACAAGAAATTGGCCCTGAAGTCATATTAAAATATGTGTCTGTTTCCCAACAATCCCAGGTAGTTACAGTCATCAGAGCAGAGCTGTCAGTCAACATGCAGGTAGGGTATTTAAAATCTTAATAGGGTATGTTTTAATTGACAGAGAAACATCCGAACTCCACAGAGACTGTCGTCTCACCATAATGTATGACATCAAATGCAGACAGTCAATTAGTCACTATCAGTGTGAACATTGACCATCATCCAGGGTCAAACCATTAGTTTCCGAACCCCATCACCCCTCTCAGCCACTTTAATGGACCAGTCCAAGTTATTATTGAGTGTGCTGTGTATCTCTGTTCCGTGCCCCCATTCCACTGACTCAGTCCTCTGTATTATTCCATGCATTTAAATGGAGGAGTTATCCCGACTTGGCCAATTTAAAGAAGCTGTGCTATTGAAGCTAACAGAGGTGTTCCGTTAGTGCTTGCTAAGCAGGGGTAATTGTCTCTCAGACAGAAAGTGTGATGGGAAGAGAGAAGCTGCTGAAATACAACACACTGGGAACTTATTTTGCATCTTGCATTAGATGTCTTCATTATAGCAAAAAAATATGTTTCATGGCATATGTGCTATTTATTTCACATACTGCACTCCACATTGAATGTGAACAATGCTACTGCTACTACAGAACTTGTCCAGCAATAATTGCCTAATGCTTCGATCCACAACACTCTCTGAAAAACTAGACTGCCTCTGTGTTCCAGTTTACATTTTCTGTGTCAGAGGAAATAGCCTACTAATGAAGGATTTAAAGTCTCTCATGTCTCTCATAAGGCCATTCTATTAACGATATAACAGAGGGAGAGAGAAGAGAAAGAGAGAGAGAGAGAGAAAACAGGACAGGAAGGAAGGAACACTGAGGTCTAGAACCCAGGTGATCATCCATCACCGTGAGCAACACAATGGGATGTGAACACAATGCAGACAGAGAGCAGGTAATTCATCAAGGAAGTGCTACGTCCAACCCACAGCAGCTACTGTACAGGGTGTACAGGGTGCCAAGGCTGACTCTGCTGACTGGGGTTGGCAAGGGGTGAGTGTAGGACAGTGAGGGGGTAGGGGGTAAGGCTAGGGGGTAGAAGGGGGTAAGGGGTGAGTGTAGGACAGTGAGGGAGTAGGGGGTAAGGCTAGGGGGTAGAAGGGGGTAAGGGGTGAGTATTGACATAGGGGCTGTTCACACTAGACATGCTAGTCATTGCAGAGTAGGCCTACAGTACTTTACCTGCTGTCAGATTCTATATAAACCAGATTCTGAGTGTGTGTTTGTGTTGTAAAAACACTCCATCTGATGGCAATCAGAAACTTCTCAGAAACTTTTCACTTCAAATCATTGTTTTGCTTTGTATTCTGAGAGTGTTTACAACACGAAAACAGTTCATCAGACAAAGTACTATCTCTCGCCTGAGTCGTCTGTACCCTTCCTGTTCATAGCCCCAATTGAAGAGATAATCCATGGGGAATGCAATCAAAGACACACAGAAATTGCAAAAGAGTTCTCTCGCTCTCTCTCTCTCTCGCTCTCGCTTTCTTGCTTTCTCTCTCTTCATCTCCAATGTTATCCCTTCTTCTCAGAGCAGAGGACTTCACTTCTTCTCTCCCTTATGATTTTCTAAAACCTTGACTTTATTGTTCATTACAGTTAGGGAATAGGAAGAGAGAGGGGGAGAGAAGGAGGGAGGGAAGAAGAGCGTTTTGCTGAGGTAACAGAGGCCAGTGTGATTATGATAGCAGGCCTCAGCCAGTATCGATCTCCTGGTGAACTCTATATCTGCAGTACCACAGGACAGACAGAAGGCAGTTAGCTGGCTAGCAGCACATCAACTGCCACCGCTCTCTGAAACTCCAAACAACACAACACTGCCAAGAGGCTCCAGGTTTCATTTTAAGTGATGAGGGTTAGTTTGAGGGAAAATTAGAGAGATTTCAATCAATAATGCCGGAAAGATTTTCTAGAGTGCTGGTTTATTTTTCCTTCATACATTGAAGGATGACCTTGGCTGTTTTGACATGCTCAGAAATATATTTCCTTGGTTCATAAAGGATTACGTCTGAGCATTGATTAAACATCAAATGGTAATTCTACCTCGTTTCTTCTTGTAAAAAAAAGAAATCATGCACGTCATAGCTCTCAGCACTGAGCTTCATCAAGACAAACAAGACACGAGAGTGCAGTTTTGTAGGTCATTTCCCACAGCAGACTACTTTATTTTTTCAACAACAATGTAGACAAATAAAATCAACAAAACCTGTGAGTATTCTGGTAGTGCATTCTTTCTAGGAATGTATTATTTACTTGTCTATTTGTTAGGGACCATGTACAACATGCCATTGCACCAGATTTAGCTAGATAGTACATTTTCATCTGTAGTTCCCGTATTGCGGTTTCATAAACAATATTCCCATCACAAATCAACTTGATCCATCTTTAATGCTCTTAATATGAGCTGAGAGGCACCAGCAGGGGAGACTTCCTTCATAATGAAACCTAACACAGAAAGAATATAAGCCATGCCAAGGACGCCAAGGATGCAAATCTCACCGCAATGAAAATAATTGTATCTTTTAAAGAGAGGAGAGGGGAAATTAAAACGAGAGGAGGGGGTAAAGGGTAGTGGAGCTGAGGGACAAAGCAGAAGATGTAACGCCCTGATCTGTTTCACCTGTCTTTGTGATTGTCTCAACCCACCTCCAGGTGTCACCCGTTTTCCCCATTATTCCCAGGGTATTTGTTCCTGTGTTCTCTGTTTGTCTGTTGCCAGTTCGTCTTGTCTTGTCAACCAGCGTGTTTTTCCGTGCTCCTGCTTTTTCCTTGCCTCTGTTTTTCTAGTCCTCCTGGTTTTGACCTTTTGCCTGCCCTGACTCTGAGCCCACCAGCCTGACCAATCAGCCTGCCCTTACCTTGAGCTTGCCTGCCTCCTTGTACCGTTTGGAACTCTGACCTGGTTAATGAACTTTTGCCTATCCTCGACCTGCCTCTTGCCTGCCCCTTGTTGTTTAATAAATATCAGAGACTCGAACCATCTGCCTCCTGTGTCTGCATCTGGGTCTCGCCCTGTGTCATTATAGAAGAAGGTAAATGAGGAGAGGAGAAGAAAAGAGAGGAGAGCGGGAAAGAGGAGAAGAGACGTGAAGAGGGGGAGAGTTAGAGGAGAGAGAGAGAAGAGGACAGGGGGAGAGGAAAATTACAAGAAGAAGGGAGAGAAGAGAAGAAGAGAAAAATAGAAGATGGTAGCAACCAAAGTAGAACCAAATCTCACAATAGCACTCCGACCACTTCAGCTGAGCCCTGTTTTTTTTTTTTAGATAGGTAGCTCCTTAACTCTCTAGCCTAAAACCCTGTTCCAGTCAGATGCAAAGCAGCCTCTAGACTCAGGGTCAGTTTAAATTGGCAGTTGGCCCGTGGTCCAGATTACCAAGACTTTCTCTCTTAGGAGATGGGGCCTGCCTGGGGCGAAGCAGGGTTGATAAGGGCTAGAGGAATCTACACTGAGTGAGGGATGAGATAAAGGCTAAGAGGGATGGATGAAGGGATGGGGGGAGGATGAGAGAAGAAGGGATGGGATGAAGCATCTTTAATAACCAGCCCAGTCCCAGTGAGCACCAACAAAAGAGTGACTCCCCATGGATCTCTGCCTTTCTCTATGATGGGTATCTCTCTTTTCTTATCTCTCTGTCTCACTCTACCTCACTTTCTTTCTCTCATCTCTGTCTATCATGATCTCCGATCTCTTTTTCCTCTATTCTTCCCTCTCCTCGTCTTCTTCATGTCTTTTGTTCTCTCTCTCTCTCTCTCCCCAACCCCCCTCCCCCATTCTCTCTATTCTCCCCTGGTCTTTGAGGGTGTAAACAGCCAGTGTCTATCCTCTGTCCAGAGCATCAGTAAACTGCCAGTGTCTAGCCTCTGTCCAGAGCATCAAAGGAGCCTGCTGTTTTCCCCCAGGAAGAGATCCAGATAAACCTCTAACGTGTCAATGTTTGACTGGTTACTCACTGGGCTACACGATTCTTAGCCCCACAGGGGGTAAGTACACACATACAGCCTTCAGCCATGGAAATCAAGGAGAAAGGAGGGAGCATGCTGGGGTAATGGTTACTATGCCATTGTGGGATGGAGGGATGAAGAGAGGGAAAGAGCTACAATTATACTGTACAGTATGTTTACAAATATCCCTTTGCACTGCTCAAACACATGCTATTGCTTTCAACAACAAAGGTTGACAAAAAAAGATAAGAGATATTATTTTATAGCATAATTTTAATAACACATTTTTAAAAATCAAATAACAATCAATTTGCTTGATTCAATTGATTTGGTTTTGTGCTGCCAGTCTTAACTAAGACGAGATAGAGAATGAGCATCTGTGCTTCTTCCTCTGGCAGGCAGAACACAAGGTGCAAATAACTTAGCAAACTGCAAAAATACTATCGTCATGCAGCAGAACAGAATGGGTCTGGACCACAGCTGGGGTAGACATACACGTATAGGGAATTAACACTGACTGCAGAAAAGACTACAGTTAGACAGGTGGGGCATTAAGACTGACTGAAGAGAAGACAACAGTTAGACAGGTGGGGCATTAAGACTGACTGAAGAGAAGACAACAGTTAGACAGGTGGGGCATTAAGACTGACTGAAGAGAAGACTACAGTTAGATGGGGCATTAAGACTGACTGAAGAGAAGACTACAGTTAGACAGATGGGGCATTAAGACTGACTGAAGAGAAGACTACAGTTAGACAGATGGGACATTAAGACTGACTGAAGAGAAGACTACAGTTAGACAGGTGGGGCATTAAGACTGACTGAAGAGAAGACTACAGTTAGACAGACGGGGCATTAAGACTGACTGAAGAGAAGACTACAGTTAGACAGATGGGGCATTAAGACTGACTGAAGAGAAGACTACAGTTAGACAGATGGGGCATTAAGACTGACTGAAGAGAAGACTACAGTTAGACAGACGGGGCATTAAGACTGACTGAAGAGAAGACTACAGTTAGACAGATGGGGCATTAAGACTGACTGAAGAGGAGACTACAGTTAGACAGATGGGGCATTAAGACTGACTGAAGAGAAGACTACAGTTAGACAGATGGGGCATTAAGACTGACTGAAGAGAAGACTACAGTTAGACAGACGGGGCATTAAGACTGACTGAAGAGAAGACTACAGTTAGACAGGTGGGGCATTAAGACTGACTGAAGAGAAGACTACAGTTAGATGGGGCATTAAGACTGACTGAAGAGAATAATACAGTTAGACAGATGGGGCATTAAGACTGACTGAAGAGAAGAATACAGTTAGACAGACGGGGCATTAAGACTGACTGAAGAGAAGACTACAGTTAGACAGACGGGGCATTAAGACTGACTGAAGAAAAGACTACAGTTAGATGGGGCATTAAGACTGACTGAAGAGAAGACTACAGTTAGATGGGGCATTAAGACTGACTGAAGAGAAGACTACAGTTAGACAGATGGGGCATTAAGACTGACTGAAGAGAAGACTACAGTTAGACAGACGGGGCATTAAGACTGACTGAAGAGAAGACTACAGTTAGACAGACGGGGCATTAAGACTGACTGAAGAGAAGACTACAGTTAGATGGGGCATTAAGACTGACTGAAGAGAAGACTACAGTTAGATGGGGCATTAAGACTGACTGAAGAGAAGAATACAGTTAGACAGACGGGGGGCATTAAGACTGACTGAAGAGAAGACTACAGTTAGACAGACGGGGCATTAAGACTGACTGAAGAGAAGACTACAGTTAGATGGGGCATTAAGACTGACTGAAGAGAAGACTACAGTTAGATGGGGCATTAAGACTGACTGAAGAGAAGACTACAGTTAGACAGATGGGGCATTAAGACTGACTGAAGAGAAGACTACAGTTAGACAGGTGGGGCATTAAGACTGACTGAAGAGAATAATACAGTTAGACAGACGGGGCATTAAGACTGACTGAAGAGAAGACTACAGTTAGACAGATGGGGCATTAAGACTGACTGAAGAGAAGACTACAGTTAGATGGGGCATTAAGACTGACTGAAGAGAAGACTACAGTTAGACAGATGGGGCATTAAGACTGACTGAAGAGAAGACTACAGTTAGACAGATGGGGCATTAAGACTGACTGAAGAGAAGACTACATTTAGACAGATGGGGCATTAAGACTGACTGAAGAGAAGACTACAGTTAGACAGATGGGGCATTAAGACTGACTGAAGGGAAGACTACAGTTAGACAGGTGGGGTATTAAGACTGACTACTGTGGCTGGTGGACTTTCCTGAATCCCTGATCCAGCTTAGCCAAGAGATGGCCTCTGCACATAGCCCATGGTACAATCCAAACCCATAGGACCTCCTGACAAAATGAGACTGATCCTGGCTTCATTTATCAGCACTTAACTTAATGATGTTGTCAAGATGCATAGCCTATAACAGCGAGAAACTTTTGAACTATTTTAAATGTTCCCTGGGTTTTCATTACTGTAGCTCCCATGGCATGCTATGACAAGCTTTGTGTCTTGTTTGTGACCATTTCTTAAGGGCCTGACAGCTGGGCTGTTCCAGTAAGTGTTACGATAATTACTGCATAACTGTGTTACACACAAAGACAAGACAGACGGGACTTCTTATAGATGACTGTGGTCCAGCAGAGAGTAAGGAGGTGGTGGGAGAGGGAGGGAGGGGGCAGAAAAGAAGGAAGAGGAACAAAGAGAGAGAGAGAGAATACGAGAAGAAAGAGAGAGAAAATGAGAAAAGAGAGAAGTGACTGGAAGAGTGAGTGAGAGGGATATATATATAGGAAGGGGATTGAGAGGGAGAAAGAGGGAGTGACAGAGCGATAGATAGTAAAATAGAGGGGGGATAATGGTAACGCTGGTAAAGACTCACCTGGATCAACGAGAGGTCCTCCAGATTGAGTCTGAAGAGGTGGTTTCTGAAAGAAAAAAGACAGATGAAGGTAGAATCTTCTCTAAAAGAACAACACCGGAGAACATAAAAGTGGACAGGAGAGCATTTCTGGTAATAGGTGTCCAACGATATCTCTGGGTTATTTTATCCCTATTTTGGTCATTTTCTCTCCCTTAATAACACATCTTTGATGTAGCACACTTGTTTCTGGGCCACTCCAAACGCCTGTTCAGATGTAACGACATATAGGAACACTTGATTAGACTACTTTGCTGCTATAGCATTCCAAAACGAGGTATATCTTTGTTGAATGGAAACCCAGTCAAAACTGAACTGAATATAGTTTGCAAGATTACATACTTTATGTCATCTCTCCCAGTGATATGCCCTTGTCTGGGAAGAACTTTCCCGTAGACACAGATGCGTGTGGTGTGTGACGCGCTGATGATGCCTGCCTTCCGTTGACTACGCATTTGCTATTTGAGATGCTGTAGCAGCAGCTCTCACGCTGTCAGACATGTTTTCCGCTGAAAGGCTATCTGTATTGTGTACGTGTGTGATAAATAAGATACATAACAAATATACTGTACACATGCGCCAATTCACTTCCACTAAAATTAGGCAAATTAACCTAGAAACTGATAGGGATGACCATTCAAACTGGTATTCCCATCAATTAATAGTTTAAAAAGCATTATTTCGGGATGGATTTTTTTCGTCTTCTCTCCGACCATTGCCCGGCGTCAATTCTATTTATCGCCTTTTCAATTGTTTTTATCGGCCAAAAGCCGGCTATTACCGGCTAATGGAAACTGTGTTTCACAGGTACATCTCTCTGTCTCTGTCTGATTATAAAGACTTTCACGGGTACATCTCTCTGTCTCGTTCTGATTATAAAGGCTTTCACAGGTACATCTCTCTGTCTGATTATAAAGACTTTCACGGGTACATCTCTCTGTCTCGTTCTGATTATAAAGGCTTTCACAGGTACATCTCTCTGTCTGATTATAAAGACTTTCACAGGTACATCTCTGTCTGATTATAAAGATTTTCACAGGTACATCTCTCTGTCTCGGTCTGATTATAGAGACTTTCACGGGTACATCTCTGTCTGATTATAAAGACTTTCACAGGTACATCTCTGTCTGATTATAAAGATTTTCACAGGTACATCTCTCTGTCTCGGTCTGATTATAAAGACTTTCACAGGTACATCTCTCTGTCTGATTATAAAGACTTTCATGGGTGCATCTCTCTGTGTGTGTGCAAACCACAGTGAAAGAAACCTTAAGCCCAGCAGTGAAACTTCACTTTAATGAACACCTTTAGCCTATCCTTGGCTCAAGCTCTTTTGAATTGTGAAATTTCCATTGTAAGCCAACTAAAAAAACGGTTTATTTGGAAACATGACAGTGAGTAGTCTCTATATTGACTATCAATGTCTCACTATGGTTTTGTAAAGTCAGCATTATTGCATCACAGAATCATCATTTCAAAACGATTGTCTGGATCCTGGATACTGATTGGTTGACAGCAGGGAGTTATTCACTACAATCCCCGGGTAATTTAACTGTTCCATTAGATTTATCAATGCGCAGCCACTGTCCCACAGCCCAGCTAGAGCATTTATAAACGTAATCTCCCCTGGAAAAAAGCGTCTATACAATATTTCCTCATGCTACTTGCCTAGCATTTGGTTTGCAACAGTTGGAGTTTGTCTAAACCTTTCCTGTGGAACAATGTTGCAGGTTTTTTGGGCGATCTCCAGGCGAATTCATTTTATCAGAACAAGTATAATGGATATATCCAAAGAAATGGCAATGAAAACGAAGGTAAAACAAAAATGCACATAGCTTGCTGTCATTTCAGCTGCTTGATGAGATTGTGTGTTCGCTTTAGCTGGCTAGCTAGCAAAGTAGAAGTAGCTAGCCTCCATTGCAAAATGTTTTACTTAGGATGTCCATGAAATTGGAATGGACAATCACCCCATTTGGCTAGCAACTTCAGAATCTCAGAACTAACGACTAGACTATATTGTATGTTGGAAGGATGACGTAAAATAAATGTACTAATCAAAATAACGGTTTTAATGAAAACATGTCATTCATCTTTTTTGAAATGCTGGCAACCATTTTATAAAAGCAATAAGGCCCTCAAAACCAGGTTTTGCCAGCCCTGGGCTTCGCCTCGGAAGTTATTCCCACAATAATTCCCGGGTTCTCAGTACTTATTTTTGAGTTAGAACAGCTTTATTACATTTTCAGCAGATTATCGTTTCCTTTTAAAAAACGTTTTATTTCAAATAAATTTGGCCTTGAATGTCAGAGAATCAATCTTTCTATTTCAGTTCAACTTGGTGCATGAAGATATAACAACCCTCCTAGCTCTTGTCAGAGTAATGCATCTAGTCTGTAATATTATTCATCAGCTGAAACCTCTTCCCATAAGATGACTCGATAGCTTACACACATATGCATAGGTGCACGCACGAAGACGCACGCACGCACGGACACGCACAAACGGATCCATCTTCTGAAGCGTGGCTATCTCACAGGGCAGGCTGTGGTCTAAGAACCTCTTTACAGTATATAGACATTTACATCGATCTGCCTCTCCTTCTCTACCTCCATTATCACTGAGTCCTTTCACTCTGGCCACCAGGCCACAGACAACCCCTAGCTCCTTAAACACTTATTCTAGATCCCTGTCACTGAGCATTTAAGGAGCTAGGGGTTGATTTGGTACTAGGCTTCTCTGTCTGTGTGAATGGGCTCGGAATACACTGTGTGTTGAATCCGTCTAGCATGGAGTTTCCATGAGTCCAATTAGACCTGTATTTTGGATACAGTTGGTTTAATTCAAGATGTTTAACATTAGAGCAGTCTTATAATTGCCTTAGAACTTCTGGTGCCAATATGGCTCACATCAATGTCTAAAACTCAAATGTAGTTAGCCAGAGAGGGTATGTCTGTGGCCTGATGGCCTGCGTGAAAGAACTCAGTGAGGCCTGGTCCTAAGTCAACCCCGAGCCCTGGACACTTCTCCTAGATCCCTTTTACAGAGCCGACTCCAGAGAGAGCGAGAAGACAGACTAAGCCAGACAACTGCAGACAGAGACAGGACCACCCTAAAGCCCCTGAGTCAGGTTAGTGTTTGAAAGGAAAGGGTAAGAGCTCTTCTCTCTCCCTCCCTCTATCTTCTCCTTATCTGTCAGGCCCTGCAGGTCTTTCCAACTTCTCCGTTTCCCTGTATCCCATATGCAGTACATTAGTTTATTCCCCCAGCTCTGCTTTTCTGTGTTGGTCCTGCTCCTCCAGCTCTCTGTCTCCTCAGCCATCTGCTAAACTGGAGAGAACGGCTTGAATTGACAACCTAGGCCATAAGCAGAAGTGAAATACATGCATAGTAAGGCACACACATGAATGCACTCACACACAAACACACACAGACACTCTAGTTAGAGTTAATCTAAGCCCAGTCTCAGCTGGCCAGAGAACACTTCAGACAAACACAGACACTCTGGATTAAATATGATGTGCCTGACAGAGACAATGAGCTTAATTTGAGAACACTCTGTGGCAAGTGAGGGGATAGCCAGAGAGAAAGAGAGGGAGAAGCATAGAGAGAGGGGGAAAGATACTTTTTATTTATTTATTTTTTATTTCACATTTATTTAACCAGGTAGGCTACTTGAAAACAAGTTCTCATTTACAACAACAATAAACAAGTCAATAACACTGTAGAAAAAAAGAAAAAAAGAGTCTATAGACATTGTGTGCAAAAGGCATGAGGAGGTAGGCGAATAATTAAATTTTGCAGATTAACACTGGAGTGATAAATGATCAGATGGTCATGTGCAGGAAGATATACTGGTGTGCAAAAGAGCAGAAAAGTTAATAAATAAAAACAGTATGGGGATGAGGTAGGTAAATTGGGTGGGCTATTTACCGATAGACTATGTACAGCTGCAGCGATCGGTTAGCTGTTCAGATAGCAGGTGTTTAAAGTTGGTGAGGGAGATAAAAGTCTCCAACTTCAGCGATTTTTGCAATTGGTTCCAGTCACAGGCAGCAGAGAACTGTAAGGAAAGGCGGCCAAATTAGGTGTTGGCTTTAGGGATGATCAGTGAGATACACCTGCTGGAGCGCGTGCTACGGGTGGGTGTTGCCATCGTGACCAGTGAACTGAGACAAGGCGGAGCATTACCTAGCATGGACTTGTAGATGACCTGGAGCCAGTGGGTCTGGTGACGAATATGTAGCGAGGACCAGCCGACTAGAGCATACAGGTCACAGTGGTGGGTAGTATAAGGTGCTTTAGTAACAAAACAAATGGCACTGTGATAAACTGCATCCAGTTTGCTGAGTAGAGTATTGGAAGCTATTTTGTAGATGACATCGCCGAAGTCGAGGATCGGTAGGATAGTCAGTTTTACTAGGGTAAATTTGGCGGCGTGAGTGAAGGAGGCTTTGTTGCGGAATAGAAGCAGACAGAGCGAGAGATAAGCAGAGAGAGAGAGAGAGAGAGAGAGAGAGAGAGAGAGAGAGAGAGAGAGAGAGAGAGAGAGAAAACAACATATTACCTGGCTCCGACTATCAGTTCGTTCTGGCTGGGGTCAAAGGTTAGCTGGGAGTAATCCACCGTGCCCTCAGCCCGGAACCTGTGGATCCATGGCTCCATATCTGCCAATCGGTGTAGAGAAAGATACACAGTAATCAATGAAACAGGAGGAAAAGAGAAAAAAGGGGTGGATAAAGAGATTAGCCAATATGTAATAAAGTGATGTAGGCCTATATTATATTGTCTTTGTGTGTATCATTCTGTATTGTGATTTTATGAAAACAAATGCTTTTTGCCTGGTGATGTTACACACTCCCTTGCAAAAGAGGTTCAAACCAGAGGGGAGTTCCTGGTAGAATGAATATTAAGTCAAAAAAAGCCTTCCAAGGAGACCTAATGTACCCTATATCCTGTGTGTCTCCAGATAGCTGTAGTCTATCTCAAGGGCACAGAAGTACAGTGTCCCACCTGGGCTTTCATCCAAATGCCTTCCACTCCATTTACTAAACAAACCATTACTGCAGCTAGCAGGAACTAATGCATACAGTACATAGTGTGTGAGAGGAGGAGGGTTGTTTGTGTGTGTGTGTGTGTATGGGCATGCCTGTCTGAATCCAAGGTCCTTCTAAAGTGAATCTGAGACGGATGCATCTCATGGTTGTCAGTGCCTTGACCTTGGCCCTGAACCCAGAGATAGAGATTCCCTATTGGTACATCACGCACACACACACACACACACACACACACACACACACACACACACACACACACACACACACACACACACAATACGTCAAACCCCAGACACACAGAGACAGATCACCCTCAACACGTCTCCATGGCGCCCAACCCATTAGCCCTTGACCAATAGAATCAAATATTCCTGTCGGGTTGCTGGGCGATTAGTGTCGGGCCCCTACTGTCCTGTAATCTGATAGGTAGTGAGTCAATAGTTAAGGCTATGGACTAGGAGTAAATGTACCATAATCCCTGATCTTGGGTCAGATATTGTCAAATCCCCTAATAGCTAAGGTAAGCATTGGAGAGAAGATAATCTGATTCTAGATCTGTGTGTCACGCCTGCTCCCGCTCTCCCTCCCCGGCGCTCGAGGGTGCCAGGCTGCCCAGCACTACACACTCCTGCCACCATCATTACGCACACCTGCTTCCCTCGTCACGCGCATCAGCAATTCATTGCACTCACCTGGACTCAATCACCTGTGTAATTTCCTCCCCTATATCTGTCTGTTCCCCAGCTCTGTTCCCCGCTTCAGCATTAATTGTTGTTACCCGGTTCTGACGCTGTTCCTGTCCTATTCCATGTCTGTGCTAAATTAAAATGTTATTTTCTCCCTACCTGCTTCTCTACTCCAGCGTCAGTTCTTACACTGTGGTTAGGGCAGGTTCTTCTCCGGGCGTTTGTTTCCGCTCACTCGGCACATAACCTGCTCTGTAGTCACAATAACATATCACTACACACTGATACTAGACAGTATTCTATTCTAATAATCCCTGTTTGAAACTGCAAGCAGTATGTCTTATGTTCATCTAAATACAGTATTTCTAAATATCTGGTGCCACTGTGGCTCAGGGATTTCAAAACACTTTGCATGGTAGAGAATGAAGCCATTTTAGGGCAATTACTGTGGTGAATATTATGTTGTGATCTGTCTATACCTGTCCTGTACAAAATCTGATATGGGGTGGGCCTGGCACTGATCGAATACAGCTCGGGTTGAGGTAAAAAACTCACCTCGAAAAACTTTGCGTCAAAAATGTGAAACACCTGTCAGAAGACATCTTGAAATGAAACCACAGTCTCCCTTCACTGCATCAAACCAACAATCCACTGTTTACTTCTGTCAAACCAAAGCATTCAGCCCAATACAACAGGGAATCTCTGCCTGCCGGCCTGCCTTCCTGTGAGTCACTGCTAGGAGCTACATACTAAAAAATACAGCACTGACTCTACCTCCTTGTCAAACTGCAGGAGCACAGAACACTATCATAGCACATTCATTCCGCCTAACATGATGGCATCACTGCTAACAAAGACATTCCTTTCCTCTTCCTTCCACTCTCCAGGGTCTAAAATATTAATGAGAATGAGCACCAGTTAAACTGGGAGGAGGGAACTTTCAACTCGCAGACGCAAAGCTAATACATTTTCATTAGCCTGGGTGAAATAAATATTGTGGAGAGATCACGACAAATTCCGCCCTAAGATTTGGCTGTGGTTAATGGCTTGTTCCCCTCTAATTCTACAGGGGGACGGGAGTTTGGGATGCGCCTCTCTGGTGCCGGTGACAGGCTAGTTTTTCATACCGGGGGGAAGCATTCAGAGCATACAAATGTGGCAGCGACACCATCAGAGGGAAACCAAGGCTTCAGTTACCCTGTGTTTCCCCCATAAATCATGCTAAGATCCCACTGGGGTATAGCCCCACTCAGGTCCCTCTCAGAGGGGGAGGCAGAGAAGGGTTTTTAAGTGAATACAACGCCCACAACACAGAGGATTTATGTGTTTTATGACAAGGTGAAGGGCTCATAAACATTCATAAGCATTGATAAGCATTCATAACCAGAGCAGATGTGTTACCCTGGGCTCTGGGCTCTAATGAGAAACAGACCAGACTAATGTTGGAGAATGGCAGCAGGACATTACGGTTTGGTAGAGCGTTGAGTGATCTTGGTAGAATACTAGAAAGTTATATGGAACATTGAGTGATTTGGTGGATTACCTCAGGACTTCAGTATAACATTGGTATGTTTTGTAAGGCTCTAGGGGAGTAGCAATAGCTCCCTTAGGAGCATTATATTACAGTTGAACCTCAAATTAACTCTGACCTTGACCTCTACAAAAGGAACCAATGGGATTTAAAGAACTTCTTCACTAAACAAGATGTGTTTTTTTTTAAATAGCCCCTTTAAACAGTAGAACGTCTGGGCCTCAAGGGACCCCTCCCCCCTCAAGTTAATGAGCATTCTGACTGCAACATTCTAACACTGTAATTAATACATTTCATATATGCGATCGCAAAAGGTAATCATTTGGTTGTGTTTATGAAGACCTTGGGTAACAATGATTTTTTTGAAATAGCATTTTCATGAGCTTGTTATTGTTAGGCTATAAGTAAAAATATAAAACACCAAAAACACATTCAAGTGTTTAATACATTTTATTTGTGGGTTGGGTTTGTTACAACCATGGAACAGAAGGCATGTGTGTTGGAACACGTTAACAGCTTCTTTTCATAATGACAAAATGAAATAAAGACCCCAACCACCAAGACGCGTGGTCAGCAAGACGGGTGGTCAGCAAGACATACAGTCAGCAAGACGCGTGGTCAAACGATGAAAACATCATTAGCCAAAACATCATTATAAATGCCAAGTGGCCTTGATAAATAGTGGAAATCAGCACAAAAGCAACAGTTGCATTATAATGAATGTGTCGACATGACAGCAGTCAAAACCAGAACATTATTGTCAGCTACGTGCTTGTGTGCATCTTCACACCATGGCATCAGTTGGAGTTCAATGAACTGTTTGTTATTCCTTGTCCTAGCAATTGACAGGATTTGTGTAACTTTCACTTGCTTGTCACACTGACATACCTTTGTTTGGTTGTAGTGCATTATAGTTTCCGGTTCTCTCT
Organism: Oncorhynchus mykiss; assembly: GCF_057628025.1. Taxonomy (NCBI): domain Eukaryota; kingdom Metazoa; phylum Chordata; class Actinopteri; order Salmoniformes; family Salmonidae; genus Oncorhynchus; species Oncorhynchus mykiss. The sequence goes on from NC_143032.1 coordinate 20,248,862, forward strand.
TTATTGCATCCCTGTGGTCTTGTCAATCTTCAGCACCGTTGTGGAGTACAACGGCTGTGCCGGTGAGCGCCGTCTACCTTAGTTCATGGTGCCGGCCAATTACAGTGAAGTGAAGAAATTGTACATGGTGACATTTCTCCTCTTGCCAGTGTAAGGTTCAACAAGCCTCGTCACCACATTCTCTGTCACTCCCTCACCTGCTGCCCGATATTGAAAGCCGTTCAGCATGTAAATTACACACGCTCTCACTGTGTAGCCTATTCCAAGTAGGCCTAGAGTAGACCGATATGACCTTTTTTATTCAGTGGACTGAAATAGGGTACATACCATTTTAAGATTATCATTAGAATGGATCAATACAATAGAATGCCCCCCCCCTGTTCTTCAATCACAATTGGTGATTACACAATTATGCATCGTTCTCTTCCCCTCCCTCATCAACTCAATCATTCTCCCCCTTTCTCCCCAGTCATTCTTACTTAATTGATTTAATCTGATTTTATACGTGTGAAATTTGTTTCGGTATAGTTTTGAGGCAATTATCGTGGTAATTCTCAACTGGGCACTGCACTTTCAACTGTTGGGAGAAGGAGGGGCAATGGGGGAAAACCATTTAAAAATGGCACGCCCTGCTAAAACTGGTTATAACTCCAGTTCTGTTTGATATTAAGATTCTAACACAGACAGTGTGTTATAGAGACTTACAGTGCCTTGCGAAAGTATTCGGCCCCCTTGAACTTTGCGACCTTTTGCCACATTTCAGGCTTCAAACATAAAGATATAAAACTGTATTTTTTTGTGAAGAATCAACAACAAGTGGGACACAATCATGAAGTGGAACGACATTTATTGGATATTTCAAACTTTTTTAACAAATCAAAAACTGAAAAATTGGGCGTGCAAAATTATTCAGCCCCCTTAAGTTAATACTTTGTAGCGCCACCTTTTGCTGCGATTACAGCTGTAAGTCGCTTGGGGTATGTCTCTATCAGTTTTGCACATCGAGAGACTGACATTTTTTCCCATTCCTCCTTGCAAAACAGCTCGAGCTCAGTGAGGTTGGATGGAGAGCATTTGTGAACAGCAGTTTTCAGTTCTTTCCACAGATTCTCGATTGGATTCAGGTCTGGACTTTGACT
>NC_143032.1:20255000-20257500 GCF_057628025.1 Oncorhynchus mykiss
TCTCTTCTACCCCTCCACTCTTCTCCTCTACCCCCTCCCCTCTTCTCCTCTTTATCTGTGTTCAGTGTTCATATCTGATTAGTAACCAAACTGTTTCCATACTTTATTAAGACCACTGCATTTCCATGACTTCAGCAGGAACTGTGTGTTTGGACTGGAACATTAGGGAACACAAACTGTTGACCTCAGGTGACAATGCTAGTGTGTGGGTTGGTCACCCCAACTCCCAAGGAGACTCACAGAGGACAGCAGATAGCATTAGCCAGACCGTTAGTCATCGTCCTCACACTCAATAGACTGAGTGCTGAAGGCAACCCAACTAACCATGAGCTAACAGAGGAGACTATGGTGTGTGTGTGTGTGTGTGTGTGTGTGTGTGTGTGTGTGTGTGTGTGTGTGTGTGTGTGTGTGTGTGTGTGTGTGTGTGTGTGAGAGTGTGTGAGTGAGTGTGTGGTGACCTTGCCCTTTCGCTCAATTACACCCTAGACAGAGAGCTATATGATTAGCTGACAGTCTCTGCTAGGATGGAATAGGCGCAGTGGCATTTGGCTGGTATGTTGTTAGTGGAGAGAACTGAATTAATTTCTATCCATGTTTTCGTCTGGTGAAGGTTTATAGTATTATTTATGGCTGAACTGCTCCATAAAATATGTTCTTTAATGCAGGAAATATAAAAAATGTTATTAGATTACAGGAAACACTGAATAACAAAATATGAGCTTTCACGACGGAAAGGGAATGAGTGTGTGCATGACTGTGAGTGTGTGAGTGTGTGACCTACCTGTGTGTGAGATGAGGGGGTGTTCTGCCCGGTGACAGGGCGACTCAGGCAGCAGCACCGGCCCTCTCCTGCCAACCACGCCCCCAGCCCACAGGACCAGCATGCAGTGCAGCAGCAGCACCGCATGCCGGGAAAGGGAGAGGCGACCCACGGGGGGCGGAGCCATGGGAAGGTGGGGCGTCGGTTACTTCCTGTTGGGCCGTGAGCTAATCGCATTAGAGACACGCCTGTAGAGAGAGAGAAGCAACAGAAGTTACTTTAGTTTGCTTGCAAAAAAGTCTTTCTGAGGCAGAGAGAAAGACGGAGCTGTGAATTTCAGCTGGTAATAATTGGAACTCTTAATAAACCACGAGAGAGTGAGGAAGAGACAGAAAGAGAGCAGGGGAGAATAAAAGAAAGGAGGAGAGATAAGACCAAAGAAAAAGCAGAGAGCGAAGATAGAAAGTGCTAGAGAAAGGAGAAAGGGAGATAAAGAGAGAGATATGGTTCTAGTGTCAGATTCATGCAGAGCTGAGGCAGCTGCTGTCACATTCACCCTGATGGCCCCTGAACTGTAACCTCTGACCCCTAACACATGAATCAGATCTGCATGCCCTCACACAGCATGAGCGTGCGTGTGTGTGTGTGTACACATGACCTTGGTGTGGGACACACTACTCCTCATGGGACCCGTTTAAACGTGGATCCCATAAAAACACATTCACTTCAGCTCCAAATGGAAGTGTTTAAAGGTACATGCATGGCTATTCCGACTCCATGGTCTTGGCATCATGTAGAGAAATATGTCTCTTTTGAAGGAAAGCTTGATGGTGGAATGTACAGCACTCTTGACTTTCTAATGTAAATCACCTGTCAAATACTGCCAGTCAAGACCACTGTCTTTAGCAATTCTTTCCTCCCCTTTTCCATAGAAATAATATCCTCATGGCTTTTAGCTTGTCTCCCCTTTAGTGAGCATATTTCCTCAACTCTATATAATAAAAATGTCCAAATGTAATTTTTCTTTAGTTACGTTTTCCTACCCTTTTGACAGCCTAAATATCATTTCCCTAAAGGAAGGTTTACCTATTCTATCAGAAACTGTCAGGAAGCCTTTAACTTCAGTAATATTTACCCATTCTAGCATTTTTCTGGATTGATGTTTTCCCCTTTTCTGACAGTCTGCACATCATTTGTCATAAAAATTCCAAAGAGTTGGGAAAACCTGCAGTCAATTATCTCAAGGCCTGAATTCATAATGTCACCAACATGACAATCTGCTCATAGACATGGTATTGACTGACTGCACGATTCCAAGTCAGATCTACTGGACTGACTGAGTGCTGTGTGCGTGTGTGTGTGTGTGTGTGTGTGTGTGTGTGTGTGTGTGTGTGTGTGTGTGTGTTTGCTGATGCTATCTGTTAGGTGGAGGCCAGAGTACGACTGACACACACACACACACACACACACACCCTTATACATTGCTGAGGCCGCCATGATTTACAGTGGGTGGACGGACAAATCAACCAGCAGCATTGTAAGAGATGTATACAGTAATAATACAACCCAGTCTAAATCATTTTTATCCAGGGCGATTGTGTAAACCCGTTCTTGATCTCTCCCAACAACACACAACCATAACTTGTACACTGCTTTTCAATGGCATCATCTTCTGCATAATACTCCTGGAGTAGCACCGCATTAGAGGCCACACACAGTGTTCCTCCCTAAACAAGATGA
>NC_143032.1:20262500-20305000 GCF_057628025.1 Oncorhynchus mykiss
TCTTCAGTCAGACAGAAAGCTGTGTGTGTTGATATTTATCCTCAGTCAGACAGAAAGCTGTGTGTGCGTATTTCTCCTCAGTCAGACAGAAAGCTGTGTGTGTTGATATTTCTCCTCAGTCAGACAGAAAGCTGTGTGTGTTGATATTTCTCCTCAGTCAGACAGAAAGCTGTGTGTGTTGATATTTATCCTCAGTCAGACAGAAAGCTGTGTGTGTTGATATTTATCCTCAGTCAGACAGAAAGCTGTGTGTGTTGATATTTATCCTCAGTCAGACAGAAAGCTGTGTGTGTTGATATTTCTCCTCAGTCAGACAGAAAGCTGTGTGTGTTGATATTTCTCCTCAGTCAGACAGAAAGCTGTGTGTGTTGATATTTATCCTCAGTCAGACAGAAAGCTGTGTGTGTTGATATTTATCCTCAGTCAGACAGAAAGCTGTGTGTGTTGATATTTATCCTCAGTCAGACAGAAAGCTGTGTGTGTTGATATTTATCCTCAGTCAGACAGAAAGCTGTGTGTGTTGATATTTATCTTCAGTCAGACAGAAAGCTGTGTGTTGATATTTATCCTCAGTCAGACAGAAAGCTGTGTGTTGATATTTATCCTCAGTCAGACGGAAAGCTGTGTGTTGATATTTATCCTCAGTCAGACAGAAAGCTGTGTGTTGATATTTATCCTCAGTCAGACAGAAAGCTCTGTGTGTTGATATTTATCCTCAGTCAGACAGAAAGCTGTGTGTGTTGATATTTATCCTCAATCAGACAGAAAGCTGTGTGTGTTGATATTTCTCCTCAGTCAGACAGAAAGCTGTGTGTGTTGATATTTCCCCTCAGTCAGACAGAAAGCTGTGTGTGTTGATATTTATCCTCAGTCAGACAGAAAGCTGTGTGTGTTGATATTTCTCCTCAGTCAGACAGAAAGCTGTGTGTGTTGATATTTATCTTCAGTCAGACAGAAAGCTGTGTGTTGATATTTCTCCTCAGTCAGACAGAAAGCTGTGTGTTGATATTTATCCTCAGTCAGACAGAAAGCTGTGTGTGTTGATATTTATCCTCAGTCAGACAGAAAGCTGTGTGTGTTGATATTTATCCTCAGTCAGACAGAAAGCTGTGTGTGTTGATATTTCTCCTCAGTCAGACAGAAAGCTGTGTGTTGATATTTATCTTCAGTCAGACAGAAAGCTGTGTGTGTTGATATTTATCCTCAGTCAGACAGAAAGCTGTGTGTGTTGATATTTATCCTCAGTCAGACAGAAAGCTGTGTGTGTTGATATTTATCCTCAGTCAGACAGAAAGCTGTGTGTGTTGATATTTCTCCTCAGTCAGACAGAAAGCTGTGTGTGCGTATTTCTCCTCAGTCAGACGGAACGCTGTGCACGTATGTTGATATTTCCCTCGGTGAGTTAGAACATTTCCCATCACAAACCTAACTCTACTAACTTTCAGGATTGCTTCTACCCAATCTGTTCCACAAACAGTATTCCGGTGGAATAAACACTTGAGTGTGGGCTGTGTGTGTATGTATGTAAGTCCCCTCGGAAAACCACACTGAGATTCCAATCTGTTTGGTTTGTAGCTGACTCTCTGGAGTGGAGGGTTTTTAAAACAGAAACGTTCTACAGTGAGTGTTCTCTGCTGTGGACAGATGGATGGTGTAAGGCATGAGTAATGGAACACGTGGATGGAGGACTGTAGAGGGGCTGTAAACAGGACTGTATAAGGATTGTAGAGGGACTGAAGAGAGACTAGAGGGACTGTGGCGGGACAGAAGAGAGACTGTAGAGGGACTGTAGAGGGATTGTAGAGGGACTGTAGAGGGACTGTAGAGGGATTGTAGAGGGGCTGTAAACAGGACTGTAGAGGGATTGTAGAGAGACTGTAGAGGGATTGTAGAGGGGCTGTAGAGGGACTGTAGAGGGATTGTAGAGGGGCTGTAGAGGGATTGTAGAGGGGCTGTAGAGGGATTGTAGAGGGGCCGTAAACGGGACTGTAGAAGGATTGTAGAGGGACTGTAGAGGGATTTTAGAGGGGCTGTAGAGGGGCTGTAGAGGGGCTGTAGAAAGATTGTAGAGGGGTTGTAAATGGGACTGTAGAAGGATTGTAGAGTGACTGTAGAAGGATTGTAGAGGGGCTGTAAACGGGACTGTAGAAGGATTGTAGAGGGACTGTAGAGGGATTTTAGAGGGGCTGTAGAAGGATTGTAGAGGGGTTGTAAATGGGACTGTAGAAGGATTGTAGAGTGACTGTAGAAGGATTGTAGAGGGGCTGTAAACGGGACTGTAGAAGGATTGTAGAGGGACTGTAGAGGGATTTTAGAGGGGCTGTAGAAGGATTGTAGAGGGGTTGTAAATGGGACTGTAGAAGGATTGTAGAGTGACTGTAGAAGGATTGTAGAGGGGCTGTAAACGGGACTGTAGAAGGATTGTTAGAGGGACTGTAGAGGGGCTATAGAGGGACTGTAGAGGGGCTGTAGTGTGGCTGAAGAGGGGCTGTAGAGGGATTGTAGAGGGGCTGTAAACGGAACTGTAGAAGGATTGTTAGAGGGACTGTAGAGGGGCTATAGAGGGACTGTAGAGGGGCTGTAGTGTGGCTGAAGAGGGGCTGTAGAGGGATTGCAGAGGGGCTGCAGAGGGTCTGTAGAGGGGCTGTAGAGGGATTACAGAGGGGCTGTAGAGGGGCTGTAGAGGGATTGCAGAGGGGCTGTAGAGGGGCTGTAGAGGGGCTGTAGAGGAATTGCAGAGGGACTGTAGAGGGGCTGTAGAGGGGCTGAAGAGGGGCTGTAGAGGGGCTGAAGAGGGGCTGTAGAGGAATTGCAGAGGAATTGCAGAGGGGCTGTAGAGGGGCTGTAGAGGGGCTGTAGAAGGGCTGAAGAGAGGGGCTGTAGAGGGATTACAGAGGGGCTGAAGAGAGGGGCTGTAGAGGGATTGCAGAGGGGCTGTAGAGGGGCTGTAGAGGATTTGCAGAGGAATTGCAGAGGGACTGTAGAGGGGCAGTAGAGGGGCTGAAGAGGGGCTGTTGCAAGTGTGTGGTTGAGGGTGAGGTCAAAAGGTTGAGGAAAAACTAAAACACTAATAAAATGAATAAACTTAAAAGCAACCGTATTCAATGACAATTGTTGGAATATCCAAATGTACTGAAACCCTGATGACTACGCAAATACTGTATTTAACTGTACTAAATCTTTGTCTTTGGAGAAAAACTCTCTCACACCCACTGTGGTAACAGACTGTATTGTACAAAGGTCTGAAGGACTCTTGAACTAACCCTGAGTTGACTGGCCACAGCCTTGGTCCCATTTAAATCTGACGCACTAACACAAGCACACACACGCGCACGCAATCACAATAAACCCAGCAATTTCAGCTGTGTCCCGCCCTTACTCTCAGAGGTTCCCAAATCCTGATGTTATTTTTACCCATCACTCTCAGCCTCCAGCAGTGTGTGTGTGTGTGTGTGTGTGTGTGTGTGTGTGTGTGTGTGTGTGTGTGTGTGTGTGTGTGTGTGTGTGTGTGTGTGTGTGTGTGTGTGTGTGTGTGTGTGTGTGTGTGTGTGTCAGAAAAGGGGGATGACAATCACAGTGAGGACTGATGACTGACACTAGACAGAGCAGTCCTTCACCTACAATACAGAGTTGAAGGGTACCTGTAGCAGTGGGGATATATGTTTGGACACACACACACAAGCAAGCAATTACCTGTGTAACCTTGCCCTGTGGTTTTTGGAGGTATCCCAGAATGAGATGGGAGTTAAACCCATTAAATAATGCCTGGGGGATCTGGCCTCATGGCTTTATAACAGGTGACTCTACCTCCAACACACACACACACACACACACACACACACACACACACACACACACACACACACACACACACACACACACACACACACACACACACACAGAGAGAGAGAGAGAGACTCCAGAACTACAGTAGGTCGAGGTCAAGGTCAAATAAAGCTGTGTACGCAGTTAAGGAGAACTTCAGTTAATCAAACTATGAAATCCTGACATGTAATGAAAATGTTTTCTGAGTGGATGCCAAGGTAAAGTCTATGGTAGAGACCACTTAACCTGACCAGGAAACCATTTTCTGGTTCAGGTCACGTGGTGAGCAAAAACTTAGGACGCAACTTATCAGCAATCCAGAGGATTTTAAATGACTCCTTAGCTGTCAAATCATATACTGATGTTTCTCTGTGTTTCTAAAGTCTTTTCTCTCCTTCTGTGTTTGAGTGACAATGCACATTTCACAGAATCTCATTGGTAAACAGAAGCTTTAGTTTAAACAGCTAAAATGGCATTTATATTCGTCTACAGATGGCTCACAGTGATCTCTGACATAGTTTGAAGTATTTCCTGCACAAACTCTGATGTTTTCCAGACATTAGAATGCTTAGGAAATGCCTCGGCATCAAAGATCCATATTACCTCAAAGACTGACATGTCCATAGACTGAAACATGGAAAGGAGAAGAGTGTCATCGGAAAGCTGATCAAGGGAGAGAGAGAGGGAGAGAGAGAAGGAGAGAGAGAGGGAGAGACAGGGAGAGAGAGCTGGCCACTATGAAGACCCAGAGGAGTCTACATCAACACACATACAGTTGAAGTCGGAAGTTTACACACACCTTAGCCAAATACAGTTAAACTCAGTTTTTCACAATTCCTGACATTCAAGCCTAGTAAAAATTCTCTGTCTTAGGTCAGTTAGGATCGCCACTTTCTTTTAAGAATGTGAAATGCCAGAATAATAGTAGAGATAATTATTTATTTCAGCTTTTATTTCTTTCATCACATTCCCAGTGGGTCAGAAGTTACATACACTCAATTAGTATTTGGTAGCATTGCCTTTAAATTGTTTAACTTGAGTCAAATGTTTCGGGTAGCCTTCCACAAGCTTCCCACAATAAGTTGGGTAAATGTTGGCCCATTCCTCCTGACAGAGCAGGTGTAACTGAGTCAGGTTTTTCCTTGCTCGCATACGCTTTTTCAGTTCTGGTATATTCAGTTCTAGTATACAAACTCTCTCATTTGTTCTATGTTTGCTGTCGCGGACAGCTAGAAACCCAAGCATTTTGCTGCACCTGCTTTAGGCATCTGCTAATCTGTGTATGCCATTTTATTAAAGTGGGACTGACAGCGTTTTAACTACTTTGCAGATATTGAACAAACAGACAATCATAATATCAGTAAAATATATAAAATTCGCAGTTTACGCTACAAAACCAACTTCATAAGACGTTTTAAAAATGTCAATACAATTAAACTAGCAAGGGCAATGATCAAACTAGCAAGGGCAAGTCAGTCAATACGTGGCTAATATGCTAGCCTATTTATTGAAAACACAGAGCTTAACTTTACGTAGATAGCTAGCTAGTTGACAGGAGGACATCATGTCATTTGAGGAGTGGGTGAGTGACTTTTTCCACTCCCATCATTTAAAGGCGGCTACACAGCCAGAGAAATGTGAATTGCTTTGGTAGCTAGCTATGCTGAACAACTGTTTTCAGTTAGCATATCTCTTGCGTTCACAAATTCATTCTGGCTAGCTACCTACTCCGATTTCAGGGCACTCTTGTCTGAGTGTGCCAGAGCACAGAATAACTGATGAATTTAAAAACGCGCCACACCCATTGAATATGACCTGTGTCAGTAAACATACGTTTTAAAAAAGTAATAGTTAGTCACGAACGCTCTAGATAACATTTAAACAGCCTAACCAGCTCTCTTAGGGTGAGTAAAATGGTCAGAGTGAGGTTCTCTTATTTGTGTCTTGAAGCAGCTAGCTAGCAAGCTAGCCAACTTTAGCCAGTTAGCTTGGGTGCTTGGTTGAGACAACGGATGCATTGGCAGGCAAGCTGCAGAAGGACGAGCAGGCTATACCCTATCGTTTATAAGTGCAATTCTGACAGCCAACAAGCTAAAAAAAAGTTTGAGAGACTTTATCTAATGTTCCTTCGTTAGATTTTAGCTAATCTTGCTCTGGCTAGCATTAGTTGTTGGTCTTGTTGTTATTGATGTATAAATAGGGGAAAATAGCCTCCATTTTTATGGTTGTTGAGTCAATAGGACTGTAAAGTTCACAAATGTAAGAGGACTCCTATGGTATTTACATATTTGCAGAAATCCATTCAAGTGTATTTTATGTCTTTTGCCAAATGTGTTCTAATGACCTAAAGTCACGCTGCTGCAACTTCCTGTAAACACACAGACCAGTTCAAACTGAATGATGCAGGCCCTTGTGGCCTCTGATTGGCTACAGCGCACCGGTCTGTGTAGACTCCAGTCCTGGACAAGACAGATGTTTTTATTTGGTTTTATTTACTGCAGTGTATATTAATTGTCCAAACACACGGCTGCTTTCCCACTCTACATTCCTATAGAATTTTCACAAATGTGTAAGGGATTTCCTCCTCTTCAGAAGAAGAGGAGAGGCGAGAAGGATCGGAGGACCAATATGCGGCGTGGTAAGTGTCCATGGTTCTTTTAATAAGAAATAGTACACATGAACAACTGAATACAAAAAGAATAAACGTGGAATGAACGAAACCCAAAAAACAGTACCGTGTGGTGAAAAAACACAGACACGGAAACAAACACCCACAAACACACAGTGAAACCCAGGCTACCTAAGTATGATTCTCAATCAGAGACAACTAATGACACCTGCCTCTGATTGAGAACCATACTAGGCCGAAACATAGAAATCCCCAAATCATAGAAAAACAAACATAGACTGCCCACCCCAAATCACGCCCTGACCATACTAAATAATGACAAAACAAAGGAAACAAAAGGTCAGAACGTGACAAAATGCCTTAGTATACGCAATTCCCAAATATTCCAAGAATTTATGAAAACATGAAAATTACCATAACAAATCAAATGTTATTTGTCACATGCGCCGAATACAACAGGTTGCCCTCACTGTGAAATGATTACTTACAAGCCCTTGACCAACAATGCAGTTAAGAAAATAGAGTTAAGAAAATATTTACTAAATAAACTAAAGTAAAAAATACAATATGTAATTGTAATGTAACACAATAAAATAACAACAATGAGGCTATACACAGGAGATACAGAGTCAATGTGTGGGGGTACAAGTCTCGACCCGCTCCACTACAGCTTAAGTGCTCACTTGTCAGAAAGCATAAAAAAATGAAATGTCATGTTCTTCCAGGGGGTGTATATGAACAGATTTTAATAAGATTTTATGTTGCTAAAATGCTGTCAGTTCCACTTTACATTTTATTTTGAATAATGCCATGCCTGGAGCAATAACAACACCGACACAAAAATACACTTACCATCAGCAAGTCTGATGTCAATAATCTAAATGTAGATTCTCCTTAAAAGACAGACAACGTGTCCTATACCACAACATTAAAACGCCTCAGTCACAACCCATACAATTTAGAGAGGTCTTTATTGTTGCTGCCTGGTGGAGAGTTGATAACTTGGACAATGAAATGTGAGCCCTCGGTCGACCAATACCATGATACTCTTTCACCAATCTCTCTTTCGCACACACACACACACACACACACACACACACACACACACACACACACACACACACACACACACACACACCTGGTAATGCTGTGATAAGGGACATAAAGCCGTCTGGCGAGGGATGGTGACATTTTTAAGGCTTTAATTACATGGTTGGCTAACGTGAGCCTAGTGGCTCTCTGGCTGGAAATGACAGTATCACTGTCATACACACATGCACACGCACACACGCACATGCACACACACAGTCTATCAGTGTCTCCAGCTGCAGAGTGGAAGAGGATTCTGTCTTTTCTTTCTGTTAGATACAGCGTGGACACAGCACCAGGGCCTAAGGTGACTGGATTTAATTGAAAAGCAGACAGGAGTGCTACCCGGACTGGCCACTGGTGCTACTGTATGTCTCCTTAAAGTTTAGAATAAAGTGTTATTCTAAGGACTTCAGAATGGCAGAACATGTTTCAACCATTGCTTTGTCAAAGTTGGACCTTTTTGGGAGTCGACATATTAAGTACAGCAATCTAATCTGTTCTTAGCAGCACTTCAGCCAGGCCACAATAGTTACTTTCTTCAAATCCGCATGACAGCAAAGCAAGAAGCAACAGCTGTGTATAAACAATAGCCAAGACATTTTATCAGACGCTCTTATCCAGAGCGACTTACAGGAGGAATTGGGAATTGCTCAAGACTTTTCACCTAGTCGGCTCGGGGATAACCTTTTGGTTACAGGCCCAATGCTTTTAACTGCTAGGCTACCTGCCACCCTATAAGTCGCTGTAAATTGCGAGCTGAAAAAACAAATTTCTCATTGTCAGTACTGTTCACATAATTTAGAGAGTAGAAAAAGTTAACCAACTTCCCGGTTCAATGAAACCAAGATAATAATCTTCCAGAGACACCGCTAGGAGAGGTGAGAAGAGGTGTGAGTTAAGGACTAATAGATCTCTGGTGATGAGGACACTTAGGCTACACTGCCAAATCAACATGTGCAAAACCCGTAACCAGACCAAACTTAAGGAAACAATGTCACCACTGATCATTCTACGATAATCGATCATTTCAATAAGCATTATTCTACGGCTGACCATGCTTTCCAACTTGTTCTCAACTGGCCTACCTGGTTAAATAAAGGTGAAATATGTATCTTTTTTAAAGTACAAATCAGAGTGAGAGAGGGAGAGCACATGAGAATATGTTGCAAAACACAAAATCGCCCACTTGTCTACACATACAGATAATAACAAGTTGACAAACTCCAAATCCAACATAATTATATTCCCCAAAACATAACTCTCTCACTGTCTCCACACTAGTCCCACACGAAAGGGTGGATGAGGCTTACTGTACATGTATTTTATTTGACCTTTATTTTACCGGACAGATCAATTGTGAACACATTCTTATTTACAAGGACAGCCTGGCAGTATGAGGATCATAAGGCATCTATCTGAAAGCCTTGAGCAGCCCTGATGTGTCACGATACTGAGACTATGTGGAGGGTCAAATCAAATAAGCAATTGGTACCAGTGGAACCAATTAATCACCCCGTGCCTGTGTGTATGTGTGCGCTTGCGCAAGCGCAGAGGATATCATTTGTCCTGTTAAAATACAGACTGGCACAACAGCGCAGAGTGAGTGAGTGAAAAAGATAATGAGAAGGAGAGAGATGGAGGGAGAGTCACAGACGGGATGGGAGAGACATCCGAACAGGACAGAGACTAAGCAGAGCGTGTGGGTGTTCTCCTCAGGACATGAGGAGACCGTGAAGGAGAGGAATGGAGACAGAGCCTAGAGGCATCCGATCTGATCACGTCCCAACTAGACCGGGGAAAACAGATGTAGAGGACTTTTTTTTGTCTCCTGTTAGCTGGTGTGTGTGTCTGTGCGTCTTTGTGTGCCTGCATGTCTGCCTGCGTGGGGTTGTCTGATGACTGGGAACTCTGGAAGAGGATGACAGCAGTTTGGTGAATTGTTTTCCACAGACAATGATTTAGTTAAATCAGGATTTTACATTTTCTAATCATAGCTTGGTGTCTGACTTCTGCCCTAGTCTCAACCCGTAGGCACTTCTTGTAACTTGATCTGAAAGGATTGAGTATAGGCATAAGCAAGATGGAGAATAATTCCTCCCAGCCTACCATACAAAATAATTACAATATTCCTCATCTCTTCCGCTCAGATCTGGAAGACGTGCCTAGGGCCAAGGGGGTATAGGGACTGGCATTGGGCATTTGACTCCTAATTGGCCAACTAAGAAAAGAGGAGAGCCTTTGATCTGAGCGCCACCTCCCTCTTTTTCGGCTCCCTCCCTTCTTTCTGCTCCCTGCTAGGATGGATAGAAACAGTGCAGATAATGAGATCTGAATCTCAACTACCGCTAGTGAAAGTAAGAGCAGTGTCACATGCTCATTTGTAGAGTCCCAAATCTCACAGGTTTCCTTTGGCGCAGATTGCACATTTAGGCCTGAATTTTATCTCGAGTAAAGCTTGTGCAGCTAAAATATGTAAAGTCAATTGTTTAAGTGAATGACTGAAGTCTTCGAATTGAGCATGTGTATCCAAGGTTTGACCACAGTCCTAAGAGGACCTGTACAAAGAGGGACAAAGGTTCAGTACAATGTGATGTGCCATTAAACAAGTAGCCCAGAAACTTTAGACCAACAACACAGAAATCTTGACCAATATACTCTCTGTGATTTATCTGCTTCTTCCTCATATCGGTCTTCTGGCAGTATATTAGATGAAGTTCATTAAAGAGGAGGAGGGAGAGGAGGAAGGGGGAAGAAAGGGGGAGGAGAACGAGGACGAGGAGTCTGACACATATGGACAGTAAATGACACATGACTTCCCTACCGGGTCCTCCGAGACGTGTCTTAATAATGACACACTGATTACCTCTCTATCTCTCCTGAGCCAGTAATAAAGTACAGTAGAGTTAGAGATTCAAAATGGCCTCCTTACTAATAAGCTCATTTACATCCCTGAGAGGAGAGTAAATAAATCAGATCATTTGCGATTGCAGGGTCTTTGAAATTCAACACGTTTAGAAAAGCACATTTCTTAGGACACCAAGGCTTGGTGATTATGATGCTATAGGGAGATGGTAATTGTGTTTCTTCCCCTCCTTTCTAAGAGCTGATGCATTCTTCCCCTGAGAGAAAGCAGAGTGTTTTTGAAGTATCACAACAAACCAATTTATCCTTCCACAGACCTATACCTATGCTGAATGGTAAACCATGAAACGGTAGAACATTAAGGTGAAAAACAAGGACAACGCAGCGCCACTATTCTTGAATAGGTAAATCATGTAGAACCTGATGAAGTACTGTAGGCCTACAACGAGTGGTGGTGATGGGTTGAAAACGAATACCTAAAATAAATCTCAATAAAAGAGGTCCTCCCATCTTTAATAAGAGATTGGTAGAACGCGCGTATAGAGAGATGGTTAGGGTCCACTCACGGGCAACAACCTCCTGACACCTGCCTGTAGATGTTCGATCATGTTGGGCTTTAAAGATCTCCAATGGCATTTCCTCCAGGGAGAACCTTCAAAGGCGGACTTTTGTTTATGCTGTCCATCCTTTGTTTTATAGATGCATTCTGTATGCTCATCTTTGCACTGCTGCAACCAAAGTGGGAACATAAACATTTACATCACAGCCAAACCATATAGATATAGAGCTGATGATGGGAAGTACATCCTACACCTTGTATTCACAGTGTCAACACCAGAATAGTGTAAGTCACCTCGACAACCTACGCTTCTATTCACACTACACAGTTAAAAACCTACACTTCAGCCGGCATCACGTCTAAAAGATCCAGACCACACACCCTGTGCCCTCATGTCCCCATCATTATATCTGTGACATCAATGACAGTCGTTACGGACACGCTAAGGTCATCAGAGGTACCGGTTTGTCCTTCTCACAGCTCGTTAGCCAGCGCAACAAAGCCATCGCTACAGAGGAAAGGTTGTCTTTGAAAGCTTGCTAGCGGGAACATCAGTGTAAATGTCAATGTGAAGGTCAAGTGACTGGGGGAAGTTGGGGAGAGAGGTGATGGGGGACCCAGTGAAGTGGAGTGTGATGTTCGTGCCCGAATTGAGTGAAAATGCCCCAAGAGAGCACAGATGGTAAAAAATAAATCATCCTTAAACACAACTAAGTTGAGTTTGTTTCAGAATGTTTGTGGTGTGTGTAAAGATAGCCACTCGTAATTACAGAAACGGCAAAACCGGTATCACTGTTGTAAACAGCCATGTAACGTCACGTTTCAAGAGCCGATCCAAGAAGCTTTGATAGAATACGATGTCAAAGAGTTAACAACCAAACAATCAATAGAAATTCCATTTCCACTGTCAGGATTTTGAGGACAGAAAGCATCTATCAAACGTTAAGAGTGAGAGAAAAAAGGAAGCCAAAAGTGATTTCCTAAGAGGGTAGGGTTATTAATGTTTTCTCTTCAGGCAGTTCACACACCACCCTTATCTAATCAGGACCCACTATAACACATCACTTCCGATCTGTCTGATCAATCCCACACTCCCCCTGACACAGGAAACATCAGACAGACAGATAGGACATACTAAACCTTTAATCTACTGTACTGGAGAGTAGTGAATCATCTGCATCACACATACACACACACACACACACACACACACACACACTCACACACACACACACACACACACACACACACACACGCACACACGCACGCACGAGAGCCTGGAGTGGGGTTGCTGAACACCACTCGCATGATCACAGACTTTAGGCTTCCAACTCATATCATTAATAGAGCCTTTTAAAGATTAGGCTAAATGTTGTGAATATTTGATCGCTTTTAAACAGCAGACAGCTAATAGCAGGTCTTCAGGGTACAACATCACTTCTCCAAAATACAGGCAACATGAAAGGAGATTCTCCTAATTGAACTAAATGCATGTTGTACGAATTACAAAGCACTGTGATAATTTGTCGGCGACGCCTCCCTACACAGACAGACACAGACATTCAATTCAACTGGGATGAGAGAAAAGGAGAAAGGGAGAGAGGGAGAGAAAGCGCAAGAGACCGAGACAGAAACAGAGAGAGAGAGAGAAACAGAGAGAGAAACAGAGAGAAAAAGAGAGAGAAAAAGAGAGAGAGCGAGAAAGACAAGACGAAGAGGAAATTCATTCAGTGAATAGGTGTAACATATCCTGTCTGCATGTGTGAGACGCTAGATAACAAGCCCCTGTAAATCCTTTACAAAACTGATTACAAGGCTGTCTGTCTGTCTGGGCCAGATCAACCCCAACAACATATCAAACCGTTTAGCCCAGCTGTAAACTACTGCTATACATAGCAGTTAATCTGTGTTTTACATTCCTGCCATTCAGACAACAAAACCATGCAGTCTGTGTGTGTGTGTGTGTGTGTGTGTGTGTGTGTGTGTGTGTGTGTGTGTGTGTGTGTGTGTGTGTGTGTGTGTGTGTGTGCGTGTGCGTGTGCGCGTGCGTGTGCGTGTTCGTGCGTGTGTGTGTTCTGATCCTAAACCCGGACTACACCAGGTGTTTGAGTGTCCCAGGGCTTTGTATATCTGTCTGATGAGACACATCCCAAATCAACAACTGCTGAAGACTCCTCTTCTGCCCAATCTTCTTCACGCCCAGTCCTGTGGGGGCTTTTGTTCTCGCCCAGCATTAACATACTTTGATTCAGCACTTGATTCAGCCAAGCAAGGTCTTGATGAGTAGCTGATTGGTTGAGCCAGGTGTGTTAGTGTTGGGCTGGTACAAACACTCCCACACTTTGGGGGTCTACCAGACATCGTATATCATCACAACTGAACAACTCTGTCAAAACAACACACAGCTAAATCAACACAAACCCTGAATGAAGATGTGTGTTGGTATGGCATGTCTCCATTTCGTCAGGTCTCCTTGCAAAATATACATTCCAGCCCCAGTTTGTCTCCCTGCTAAATATACATTCCAGCCCGGCCCAGCCGACCTAATCAGCGATGCTTTTGATGCTATGTTTCCCTTCAAAGGAAGATGCCATCACTTTCAACTCTAACTCCAATGTATTCATTCAACATCTATCTTTAGCATGTAATGCCCCATATTGCCAGAGAGAAAAACAATGTATATTCATGATAGTGGAACTACAACACACCTGAGTCTCTACTCTTCTATTCCTCTTTCCCACTAGATCTCTTCTCTCCTCCCTTTGTCTTAATCTCCTTTTCTGTCTCTGTCTTTGTCATTCTCATTCTCTCGGTCTCTGTCTTTCTCTCCCTCTCTTTAGCTCCTGGCCTTGGCGACTGACCTAAATCTCCCTAGATTATGCCATAAATTAATTTGGAAAATAACTCCAAGTACCCATCATATAGAGAGGAGCAGGAGGGGAAGGGGTGAGTGTGGAAGGAGAGGTGAGGAGAGGGAGAGAGGAGCAGGGGGTGAAGGGGTGAGTGTGGAAGGAGAGGGGAGGTGAGGGAGAGAGGAGCAGGGGTTGAAGGGGTGAGTGTGGAAAGAGAGGTGAGGAGAGGAGAGGAGTAGGGGGTGAAGAGGTGAGTGTGGAAGGAGAAGTGAGGAGAGGGAGAGAGGAGCAGCGGGTGAAGGGGTGAGTGTGGAAGGAGAGGGGAGGTGAGGGAGAGAGGAGCAGGGGGTGAGTGTGGAAGGAGAGGTGAGGAGAGGAGAGGAGTAGGGGGTGAAGAGGTGAGTGTGGAAGGAGAGGTGAGGAGAGGGAGAGAGGAGCAGCGGGCGAAGGGGTGAGTGTGGAAGGAGAGGGGAGGAGAGGGAGAGAGGAGCAGCGGGTGAAGGGGTGAGTGTGTAAGGAGAGGTGAGGTGAGGAGCAGGGGGTGAAGGGGTGAGTGTGGAAGGAGAGGTGAGGAGAGGAGAGGAGTAGGGGGTGAAGGGGTGAGTGTGGAAGGAGAGGTGAGGTGAGGAGCAGGGGGTGAAGGGGTGAGTGTGGAAGGAGAGGGGAGGTGAGGGAGAGAGGAGCAGGAGGTGAGTGTGGAAGGAGAGGTGAGGAGAGGAGCAGCGGGTGAAGGGGTGAGTGTGGAAGGAGAGGTGAGGTGAGGAGCAGGGGGTGAAGGGGTGAGTGTGGAAGGAGAGGGGAGGTGAGGGAGAGAGGAGCAGGAGGTGAGTGTGGAAGGAGAGGTGAGGAGAGGGAGAGAGGAGCAGGGGGTGAAGAGGTGAGTGTGGAAGGAGAGGTGAGGAGAGGGAGAGAGGAGCAGGGGGTGAAGAGGTGAGTGTGGAAGGAGAGCTGAGGTGAGGAGCAGGGGGTGAAGGGGTGAGTGTGGAAGGAGAGGGGAGGTGAGTGAGAGAGGAGCAGGAGGTGAGTGTGGAAGGAGAGATGAGGAAAGGGAGAGAGGAGCAGGGGGTGAAGAGGTGAGTGTGGAAGGAGAGGTGAGGTGAGGAGCAGGGGGTGAAGGGGTGAGTGTGAAAGGAGAGGTGAGGAGAGGGAGAGAGGAGCAGGGGGTGAAGAGGTGAGAGTGTCTTGCTATAAAGAGCACCTGGGATAACATAGTGGAGCAGCAGCAGCCCTGGGCCCCTGAGTCCATGTGTGTGATTGTAGGGTAGGAGCAGATGTCTGTCTAGAGAAGGAGAGTGTTTTTGTCTTTGTGTCAGTTTAACCACACTGGAGTGTGGTATCAGTGCCACTGTGGGTGCAGAGTTACAGTTTAACAGTGGAGTTGTACTGGTCTAAAGTTGTCTACCTGCATGGACTTACCCCTTCTCCCCTCTGCTGATAACACACAAGTTCATCATCATCATTCTATTATCATACTGTGGTTGATGTCTAAAGAGGATACTTATAACCATGACCAACGCTGAGCTGTATGTGGACAAAGACGTATACCAGATGTATTAGTATGTGTGTCATATCTTATATCTCCTGTCTAGGTCTGCAGTATGATTTACATGCTGAAACCTGCTATATATCTGAAACGTGGATTATATTTTAGTAGATGGCTGTTTTGGATCTCTCTCTCTCTGTGTGTGTGTGTGTGTGTGTCAGACAGACATTAGATGGAGTAATGACTTGTAGACGCTCACTTAACCACTCTTATTTTGCTCTGCACTACAGACTGTGGCCGAGAGAGAGAGAGAGAGAGAGAGAGAGAGAGAGAGAGAGAGAGCGAGAGAGACTCCTATGACACCTACAGCTCAGCCCGTAGCAGTAGTACTGTAGATTACTTTATCACTGGCCTCAACCCAGACTCTCTCAGAGCTTTCACAGTCAGGCCACCTGAACAGAGCAGCACTCAATCATGAGGCATCAAATCTAAAGGAACTACACAATATTAAGAAATGCTATAGATGGAAGGAAAGTAGTGTAGAAACCTACCAAAAAATAAATTAGGCAACAACAAATGCAATCCCTTTTAGAAAACTTCCTGGACAGAACATTTCACTGTAATAGTGAAGGTGTAAACTTGGCAGTAAAAAGCCTAAACAGTACATTTGACCTTTCAGCTTCCCTAACAAATCTAAAAATGTCAAGCAGACAACCTAAGAACATTTACAACAATGACAAATGGTTTGATGAAGAATGCAAAAACCTAAGAAAGAAATTGAGAAACCTATCCAACCAACAACAGACAGACCCAGAAAACCTGAGCCTACGTCTTCACTATGGTGAATCACTAAAACAATACAGAAATACACAACGGAAAAAGAAGGAACAGCACTTCAGAAATCAGCTCAATGTAATAGAATCTAACCACCAAAATCCAATCGTTTTGTCCCTAAAACAAAGAACAAATAGCAAAAACATATAAACGATCAAATACAAATCTTAGAATCAACTATTAAATACTACCAGAACCCACTGGATTCTCCAATTATATTGAAGGACCTATAGGACAAAATACAAACCCTTCAACACAAAAAGTGTTGATGGTATCCTAAATGAAATGATGAAATATACAGACCACAGATTCCAATTGGCTATACTTAAACTCTTTATCATCCTCCTCAGCTCTGGCATCTTCCCCAATATTTGGAACCAAGGACTGATCACACCAATCCACAAGAACTACAGTGGGATATGCGTCAACAGCAAACTTGGGAAATTCCTCTGTATTATCATTAATAGCAGACTCAGTGAAAACAATGTACTGAGCAAATGTCAAATTGGCTTTTTACCAAATTACCTTATGACAGACCACGTATTCACACTGCACACCTTAATTGACAAACAAACAAACCAAAACAAAGGCAAAGTCTTCTCATGCTCTGCTATACAAATTGATGGAACGTGGTGTTGGGGGAAAACAAACAACATTATAAAATCCATGAACACAAACAACAAGTGTGCGGTTAAAATTGGCAAAAACACACACATTTCTTTCCACAGGGCCGTGGGGTGAAACATGTCAACGAATTGGCAAGGGCACCAGAACAGTCTGCAACACTCAGCCTCACCCTACTAGAATCTGAAGTCAAATGTCTACTGTTTGTTGATGATCTGGTGCTTCTGTCCCCAACTAAGGAGGGCCTACAGCAGCACTTAGATCTTCTGCACAGATTCTGTCAGACCTGGGCCCTGACAGTAAATCTCAGTAAGACAAAAATAATGGTGTTCCAAAAAGGTCCAGTTGCCAGGACCACAAATACAAATTCCATCTAGACCCTGTAGCCCTAGAGCACACAAAAAACTATACATACCTCGACCTAAACATCACTGACACAGGTAACTTCCACAAAGCTGTGAACGATCTGAGTGACAAGGCAAGAAGGGCCTTCTATGCTATCAAAAATAACATAAAATTTGACATACCAATTAAGATCTGGCTAAAAATACTTGAATCAGTTATACAACCCATTGCCATTTCGGGTTGTGAGGTCTGGGGTCCGTTCACCAACCAAGAATTCCCAAAATGGGCCAAACATCAAATTAAACATAAAACACCAAATAATGGATGCAGAGCAAAATTAAGCCAATAACTCCAGAAAAGAGCCTTTAAATTCTACAACCACCTAAAAGGAAGTGATTCCCAAACCTTCCATTACAAAGCCATCACCTACAGACAGACAAACCTGGAGAATAGTCCCCTAAGCAAGCTGGTCCTGGGGCTCTGTTCACAAACACAAACACACTCCACAGAGCCCCAGGACAGCAACACAATAAGACCCAACCAAATCATGAGAAAACAAAAAGATAATTACCTGACACATTGAAATAAAACTGAGCAAACTAGAATGCTTTTTGGCCCTAAACAGAGAGTACATTTTGGCAGAATACCTGACCACTGTGACTGACCCAAAATTAAGGAAAGCTATGTACAGACTCAGTGAGCATAGCCTTGCTATTGAGAAAGGTCAGACCTGGCTCTCAACAGAAGACAGGCTATGTGCACACTGCCCACAAAATGAGGTGGAAACTGAGCTGCACCTTCTACTTCAAATGTATGACCATATTAGAAACATATATTTCCCTCAGATTACACAGACCCACAAAGAATTCAAAAACAAATCCAATTTTGATAAACTCACATATCTATTGGGTGAAATACCACAGTGTGCAATCACAGCAGCAATATTTGTGCTCTGTTGCCACAAGAAAAGGGCAACCAGTGAAGAACAAACACCATTGTAAATACAACCCATATTTATGTTTATTTATTTTTGATTTTGTACTTTAACTATTTGCACATCGTTACAACACTGTAAAAAGACACAATATGATATTTGAAAGAGAGAGAGAGAGAGAGAGAGTGAGAGAGAGAGAGAGAGAGAGAAGGCCCAAAATGAGCAGAGAGATGAGAAGGAAGTTGAGAGGTGGAGGACAGAGAAATAAGAAGGAAGATAGAGGAGAGGAGAGATGAGGGGAGGGGAGGAGGAGAGGAGGGTGAGAGTGACTGTGAATGGAAAAAAGTTTGACTAGAGGGCAGGTCTCCACACAGAAAACAAAGTTAGACTAGAAGGAAGGTCTCCACACAGAAAACAAAGTTAGACTAGAGGGAAGGTCTCTACACAGAAAACAAAGTTAGACTAGAGGGAAGGTCTCCACACAGAAAACAAAGTTAGACTAGAGGGAAGGTCTCCACACAGAAAACAAAGTTAAGACTAGAGCGAAGGTCTCCACACAGAAAACAAAGTTAGACTAGAAGGAAGGTCTCCACACAGAAAACAAAGACTAGAGGGAAGGTCTCCACACAGAAAACAAAGTTAGAGGACAGTGGGAAAGATAGAGGATTATGGAAAGTAGAGAGGAGAGATGAGACATAAGGAGATGTGAGGAGAGCAGAGGGAGCAGTGGAGCAGGGTTGAGAGTGAGTGTGTGTGGAGAGAGTGGCCTTGCTATAAATATAAAGAGAGCATGGGATCTCCATACATAACAGACCAGGGGTGAGGCAGACCGGGGTGAGGCAGACCGGGGTGAGGCAGACCGGGGGTGAGGCAGACCGGGGGTGAGGCAGACCGGGGGTGAGGCAGACCGGGGGTGAGGCAGACCGGGGGTGAGGCAGACCAGGGGTGAGGCAGACCAGGGGTGAGGCAGACAGGGGTGAGGCAGACCGGGGGTGAGGCAGACCAAGGGTGAGACCAGGGGTGAGGCAGACCGGGGGTGAGGCAGACCGGGGATGAGGCAGACCGGGGGTGAGGCAGACTGGGGATGAGGCAGACCGGGGGTGAGGGAGACCGGCGGTGAGGGAGACCGGCAGTCGGACATACGCAGCTGGAAAAGCAAGAGTTACTTTCTACACTGAACGGAAACACCAGGAGAAACGGTGGTTATTTGGACGAGCCTGAACCTACAGTGCCTGAAGCCATAATGCTAGCTGCCTCGCTCCTTTTCTCTCTCTCTTGCTATACACAGAAGCATAACAGTTATAAATACCTACAGGGTATATGGTTTAAGATACTATTACATTTTATTTCTGTTATTTCTACTAAAATACTCTAGAATGAGTAGCCGACACCCAAACAGATAGCCGACACCCGCACAGCTGATGTTTTGGCCGTGTCGGAGGTGGAACTGCTGGAGCTGTCAAATCGGTGAGCCGCTGCTCTTGATCATGGTCACGAATCCAAACTCGTCCCACTGGTGTTTGAAGTCCAGAAAGAAGTGTAGGCTCTATAGAAATAATGACGCTCAAATTGAAAATCATTAAACTAAATAATGAGGATTTCTATCAGCCTAATCGAGGTGTAGATTACATCTCACATTCCAGTGCTCGAATTTGTAAACAAGGCTGCATGGGATTTTTCTTAACCCTCTACTAAACATCGCTGCCCTCAGACAACAGAAATCCCTTTTGCCCCTGACATGACAATATGTGATGACATGTCTGGGGAAAAAAATTCAACACAGTGTGGAAGTTGGTATGATATAATCAAATGGGGGAGGGACCTTCTTTCAGGAAGCAGAGCAACGTGAGCGCAGGGTGTGAGCAAAGGGTAAGATACATTTCAGTATTTTGAATGTTTAAATAGAGATAACTTGACGATAAAAAAATGCTGGTGTAGGAACCTTTTAAGAACCATATTTGATAGGTTTTCAACATATTTAAAAAAAAAATATATATATATATATATATATATTCCAAAAATAATAATTACTATTTGTTGCCTCAGGGCAACATTGTGCAGTTAAGCAAATATTTTTGTTGTTGCCTCCAGGCTACTTTTCAGGGCAATATCATGCTCATTAAAATACATGTAATTCGTTGTAAAATTATGGCCTTGGTTAATGTTTTTGCCAACATATCTACTGACATTCAAAGGCAGTGGATACAGGGACATTCTATGGGTGAAAGGAGCCAAATCGGGCAGTTACCCTCTGATAGTGAGGACAGTGAACTTGAGGACAGTGACAGCTAGGAAGAATGGACCCAATAATCAGGTTTGAAAGGCAGTGAAATACTCTTTTATAAGCCCAACTTTTATTTTCTCATGAAAAGAGTACTTGTTTCTACTATGTTTCACTTCATAAATGTTGTGAACATATCAGATTTTCAGAGACAACAAAAACAATTCTGGGTGGGGGTAAACGTTTTATTTGTATTATTATTGATACATTATCATAATGCCAGAACCTTCTAGGAAAACCCCTAAATGTGTGCCGTAGAAGGTTAATGTGACTCCGTGCAGCCAAAGGCAATGTCCACTTTAAGTACAATGCCAGGAACCACTTGTGGATTTGACAGCTCTAACGCAGTTCCTCCTCCAACGCCAAAACAACCACTATGCCAAAGTCGGCTAAAGCGGATCTGATTGAATAGAGCCCTCTAAGTTGTGCCAACTAGACACCTTGTTAAAACCTAAAGTATCTGTTACGTTTGAATGTCTAAATATGCTAATTTTACTGTGAAAACAGCTCCAATCTAATA
Source organism: Oncorhynchus mykiss (assembly GCF_057628025.1). Lineage (NCBI taxonomy): Eukaryota > Metazoa > Chordata > Actinopteri > Salmoniformes > Salmonidae > Oncorhynchus > Oncorhynchus mykiss. The sequence goes on from NC_143032.1 coordinate 20,283,341, forward strand.
AAAACAGCCAGATAAAACAGCCTCAAATTGGGTGAGAGGAAGAGATTCAAAGTCTCTATGTTTCCACCCTGGTTTATCAGACAAACATCCTACCCTTGTAAGGAGGAAATTGCCTGTAAAACTTCCTCGGCGAGTGTGTGTGTGTGTGTGTGTGTGTGTGTGTGTGTGTGTGTGTGTGTGTGTGTGTGTGTGTGTGTGTGTGTGTGTGTGTGTAATTGGACTAATTTGGGAAATGAGTGGGGGTTCATTTTCCAAGCAGTTCGTAAATAAAACACAAATAAAACCAGGTGCAAAACAAGACACAAAGTTTCCATCAACAGAGAAACGCAGAGCTTTCACACAGATGACTAGACTGTTAATGTCAGCAGTTTTTCTTGGGGGCACCCCTTTCTCTAGACTTTGAGTTATTCTTCTGTCGATGGTGTGTGTGTGTGTGTGTGTGTGTGTGTGTGTGTGTGTGTGTGTGTGTGTGAGAGAGCATGTGTGTTCCTGTCCCTGTGTGTGTTTGTGCATGTGTGTGTGTATAGTATTGGGCTGACTGTGCTGTATGAGTGTGTCTGGAGGTGATTAAGTAGTGGAGCTCTCATAAATAATGTCCTAATGAGCACCACCACCCTTCACTTTCATGACTGAAGTCCACATTGGTGTGTGTGTGGGGGGCTACATGTGATCTCCAGGTGTACAACGCCCTTCTCCCGGAACACACACACACACATTCCAATCTACTCTTTTCGAGTCCCGATTAAATATCCTCCTTAACTTGTCACCTTTCCTTTGTGTGTGCGTGGGAGTGAGAGATGGGGGGGGGGGGGGGGGGGGACCAGATGTGAGATCACACACACACACACACACACTTAAATTAACTCTTGACTACTCAGGCAGAAATAACAGAACATGCTTCCTAACTGTTTCTGTGGAACATTCCATCACTGTAGGCCTGGTTGGTACAAGAGAGTTTGTGAACTTAACCCCAATTATCCCCCTCTACCTCTCCCTCCTTCCTTATCCCCCTCTACCTCTCCCTCCTTCCTTATCCCCCTCTACCTCTTTCTCCTTCCTTATCCCCCTCTACCTCTCCCTCCTTCCTTATCCCCCTCTAGCTCCTTCCTTATCCCCTCTCCCTCCTTCCTTATCCCCCTCTACCTCTTCCTCCTTCCTTGTCCCCCTATACCTCCTTCCTTATCCCCTCTACCTCCTTCCTTATCCCCTCTACCTCCTTCCTTATCCCCTCTACCTCTCCCTCCTTCATTATCCCCCTCTACCACTCCCTCCTTCATTATGGGGTGGCAGGTAGCCTAGTGGTTAGAGCGTTGAACTAGTAACCGAAAAGTTGCAAGATCGAATCCCCAAGCTGACAAAGTAAAAATCTGTTGTTCTGCCCCTGAACCCACTGTTCCTAGGCTGTCATTGAAAATAAGAATTTGTTCTTAATTAACTGACTTGCCTAATAAAATAAATAAATTACCCCCTCTACCACTCCCTCCCCCCTTATCCCCACTAGCTCTCCCTCCTTCCTTATCTCCCTTCTTAACAATCAGCTTGACTAGAACATTATCTATGGCTCAGTCACCACTCACCACGAAGCTGTCTGTCAATGGTCAATTACAGGAGAGACTTTTCTTAACAACTACAACAATCACACAAAGGTATAAGGGGTCTTTCGGTTCATATATAGTTTCACGATTGATTAAGGGAGAGGGGGTCAGACATGTTTTTTTAAATCACAATCAAACAAGTGGAAAAGGTGAACTTGCAAATTACCATAATTCTATCTTGTCTCTTATCTGGCTGCCCATGATATGACACACACAGAGACAGACACATTCAAAGCTATCAATTACCGTGAGTCATGAATGCCTCTTTCATATCTCAATGGGACCAGGCCAGAAAGTAACCTGTATTTGACATAGTGAATGAGGAATCATTTAGATAATATTTGTGACATGCACAGTGATGGAGAGTGGGGGAGGGAGGGAGGGAGGGAGGGAGGGAGGGAGGGAGGGAGGGAGGGAGGGAGGGAGGGAGGGAGGGAGGGAGGGAGGGAGGGAGGGAGGGAGGGGGAACGAGAGAGAGAGAGAGAGAGAGAGTGTGAGTGAGTGAGTGAGTGAGGTTTAGTGCCACAGATAACAGGTCTGAGTTTTTGTCTCCGGTAAGGTGAGAGAACCCAAGTGGACTTTTGAGAGTTATCAGAGTCAGACCTAACAGCAATGGGTTCAGGGGCTTGCTGTCCTGTATTTCGTAACACCTAACACCAATGTGAATTATACCGTTGACATTCGGTAGGTCTCATTTTAATTTGGTTATAAACATGTTTTTACCGTTAAATAACGTCTTTACTATTAGGCCCAGTCCAAAACATGTATGGGCCTAATCGAAAATACATTTTATTTTGTATTAACTTTTAATTTGGCATGAACACAATCAGTTTTGATGTTTTCATCTTATTGTCAAACAAATCACTGTAAAAAGTAGGCTACCTGTCCATGCCTGTCCACACCAAAATAATTTGAGCATCCAAACAGAGCACTGTGCACTCGCACCACTTGATGAATGGAAAGAAACAGCTGTTACAAAACACCATAAAGTGTAAGGACATTCGGCGATTGTCATTGGGCCTACACTCTTGTAGCCTGAATTAATTGATGCGTCTCGCTGACAAAATGACCTCTTTTGTAGAAAAGTTGGGACACCTGAAATGGCACTGAGATACGGGACTGTCCAGAGAGGACAAGTAAAGCAACATGGAAAAATCTGGTTTAAACCATGACACAGAGGTTGGGGTGTTTGTTCAATTTGGAATAAACTCTTATTTGAATATAAAAAATTAAGCAGTACAAATTGCATTGTAAACAAATAGGAGAATGGTATTTTAGCATTATTTAGAGACCTGAAAAAGAAAGGGGATGAAGGGTGTGAAAGAGAGAAAGCCAGGGAGGGGAAGTCTCAACTTAACTCAATAGGAATATCAGTACCTATAGAAATCAATAGCCTACAGCTACACAGAGTTGAGTTCAACCTCACTCACCCTTAACACTTTCTTCCCGTCTCACTGTTTTTCCAAAGTCAATACAAAGATGTGAAGTAAAACACTTCCTCTCTGTCTCCACCCTTAACCACTGGTGCCAGGAGGCTTCTTTCACTCCCAGAAAACAGAGAGTAGAGTGGAGAGAGAGAGAGAGAGAGCACACAAAAAAAAAACTAGACATGCTATAGCTTGACCTAAACATCAGCTCCACAGGTCACTTCCACAAAGTTGTGAACGATCTGAGAGACAAGGCAAGTAAGGCATTCTATGCCATCAAAAGGAACATAAAATTTGACATACCAATTAGGATCTGGCTAAAAATACTTGAATCAGTTATAGAACACATTTCCCTTTATGGTTGTGAGGTCTGAGGTTCACCCACCATACAAGAATTCACAAAATGGAACAAACACCAAATTGAGATTCTGCAAAAATATCCTCAGTGTACAACGTAAAACACCAAATAATGCATGCAGACCGATACCCGATAATTATCAAAATCCAGAAAAGAGCCGTTAAATTTTACAACCACCTAAAAGGGGGCGATTCCCAAACCTTCCATAACAAAGCCATCACCGGCTCAGTTCATGAACACAAACAGACCCCACAGAGCCCCATGACAGCAAAACAATTAGACCCAACCAAATCACGAGAAAACAAGAAGATAATTACTTGACACATTGGAAAGAACTTACGAAAAAACATAGCAAACTATAATGCCATTTGGCCCTAAACATAGGGTACAGTGACAGAATACCTGACCACTGTGACTGACCCAAACTTAAGGAAAGCTTTGACTATGTACAGACTCAGTGAGCATAACCTTGCTATTGAGAAAGGCCGCCGTAGGCAGACCTGGCTCTAAAGAGAGGACAGGCAATGTACACACTGCCCACAAAATGAGTTGGAAACTGAGCTGCACTTCCTAACCTCCTGCCAAATGTATGACCATATTAGAGACACATATTTCCCTCAGGGTGACATACCACAGTGTGCCATCACAGCAGCAAGGTGTGTGACCTGTTGCCACAAGAAAAGGAACAAACACCATTGTAAATACAACCCATATTTATTTTCCCATTTGTACTTTAACTATTTTCACATCGTTACAACACTGTATGTAGACATAATATGACATTTTTAAATGTCTTTATTCTTTTGGAACTTCTGTGAGTGTAATGTTTATTGTTCATTTCACTTTTGTATATTATCTACTTCACCTTCAATTCAATTCACATGACATCTTTGCTTTATCTTCTCTGTAGAACATTTCATTTCAAGACAAATGCACAGAGTTGGCAACAGCCTATCTTCATCAAGAAACATTAGCCTATTAAAAATGAACAATTAACCCTCTCATATGAATATGAATGTACGGGAGGCCTACCTTATGAAATTACAACAAACCCGGCTTCCTTTTGATAACAACCACAGCTGCAGGTAACCTGTAGAAGCCTATGCACTCTGATCCCATCTGGGCCAGGGGAAATGTTTTCATAGCCTAAGATATGTATTTCAAGTTTAAAATAGGCCTATTTATTTGTGTTCTGAGAAAATGTGAATGTGATCTAATGTGGTTTATTTTCAAACTTCGGGTGGCTAGGCCTCCTAGGCTTTTTTAATCAAACATTATTGACTGGAATGAATCAATCAACACAATAGGGATGACATACTGTATGAGTATATTTTTAATTACAGATGCAAAGGCCTACACCATTCAACCTGCATACAGCCAGCTCAGCCCTGTTCGTTTTATTGTCCAATCGCAGTTGTCTCTTTGTCTGTGTAAAGGGGTTGAATGTATTCGTCCTCCCTAGGGCCAGGAGATTTTCCAGCAGTTTTTTTTAAACCATATGACCTGATAAGAATAATAATCTGGTCCTATCGTAGGCCATATAAAGCTGATTCATTACTATGTCCTACCCTACAGCCAGGGTCGGGAGTTAGTTAAGTTGGCCTACTACCAGATCAGGAAAAACTCTGGGCCCTAGTTAAAAAAATGACCCCCCCCCCCTCTAAATTTTACAACCGTTGTAGGTGAGGATGGGCTTCCGTAGTTTTACTTGGTTCAGTGCAGCCAGCAGCTACTAAAATCATTTCAGTATGTAACAGGCTGATATTTTTTCAGGTAAAAACAACAAACAAAAAAAGTCTGAAATATTAGGAAAATGTCTATACATATCAGCTTTTTTAATAACATTGCTCTGCTATTTCCATTTATACTGTAGGAGTGTTGGCTCAATGAGACAATTGTGTTTACACTGCCCTGCTTCAAGGCGGGCAACTATCGGGGGAGTGTAATGCTCTGCCTCTGGAGGTATCAGTCGAGACGTAGTAAGTACACAAGTTTACATTTGAGTAATATGTGTAGCCGACTGTATTGTTATGAAAAGTCTAGTGTGAAGAGGCTCATAGATTCGATAACAAATCCAATTTTGATAAACTCCCATAACTTTTGAGTGAAATACCACAGTGTGCCATCACATCAGCAAGATTTGTGACCTGTTGCCACAAGAAAAGGGAAACCAAAGAAGAACAAATACCATTGTAAATACAACCTATATTTATGTTTATTTATTTTCCCTTTTGTACTTGAACTATTTGCACATAGCCATAATATGACATTTAAAATGTGTAATGTTTACTGTTCATTGTTTGTTTATTTCCCTTTTGTTCATTATCTTTTTCACCTACCTTGGCAATATAAATATAAGTTTCCCATGCCAATAAAGAGAGAGAGAGAGGATCCCACATAACTCTGAACTTTGCTTCAGAGGGGTGCAGGAAGCTATTTTTAGTGTGGTGCAACAGGATATCCTTAGCTACTTAGTGTTATTACACTATTCAATCAAAACAGGTAGGAGGAAGTTTCTGGGGTATGGCAAAACAACCACCCTGCCTGATTTGAATCCGATGTTTCGATGCTCAACACTAGAAAGTTATAATCTCAAGGGTAAACCCAGTCCTGTCATCTCATTACCATTGTAACATATAGCCAGCCATCTTTGGGAAGTTGGAACCAGTCTCTGTTGAAACTTGAGCCTGTACTTCCTGTCTCTCTAACCCAGTCGTGAGACCTCTCTAACCCAGCAGTGAGACCTCTCTAACCCAGTCGTGAGACCTCTCTAACCCAGTCGTGAGACCTCTCTAACCCAGCCGTGAGACCTCTCTAACCCAGCCGTGAGACCTCTCTAACCCAGCCATGAGATCTTTCTAACCCAGCCATTAGACCTCTCTAACCCAGCAGTGAGATCTCTCTAACCCAGGTGTGAGATCTCTCTAACCCAGCCGCAGGCATCTCTAACCCAGCCGTGAGAACTCTCTAACCCAGCCATGAGACTTCTCTAACCCAGCCGCCGGACTCTCTAACCCAGCCGTGAGACCTCTCTAACCCAGCCGCCGGCCTCTCTAACCCAGCCGTGAGACCTCTCTAACCCAGCTGCAGGCCTCTCTAACCCAGCCGTGAGAACTCTCTAACCCAGCCATGAGACTTCTCTAACCCAGCCGCCGGCCTCTCTAACCCAGCCGTGAAACCTCTCTAAACCCAGCTGTGAGAACTCTCTAACCCAGCCGCCGGCCTCTCTAACCCAGCCGTGAGATCTCTCTAACCCAGCCGTGAGACCTCTCTAACCCAGCCACAGGACTATCTAACCAAGCCGCCGGCCTCTCTAACCCAGCCGTGAGTCCTCAGGATGGCTGGTACAGCAAAAATATCTGAAAACAGAGAAGCATGAGAAACAAACAGGCTATCTATAAATATTCTGCATCATCTACCGTACATCCAGATTCAGGCTTGTTTTGGACCTCTTGTATTCTCATCGTAGCACAAGGACAATGATTCATCACTATCATTAGGGGAATCAATTTGAATCAGCTATAAGTATTTCTCTTATTTCAATCAAAAGTCATCCCACTTAGAGTTTAAATGCATTTCACAGAAACGTACGGTATAGATTTAGCACTGGAAAACCATTTTCAGGCCTGAAAAATAAATGACACCAGCCTCTCTAGAGAGCGGATCTGGTATTGACTTTCTACGTGCTTTGTCTCTCCAAGAATCTCAGCCCAGTGAAGGAGGAAGCAAATCGCCTCTATACTTATCTAAGGTCAATTTTAACATATGTAGCAGTGGGAAAGGTCAGTTTTAACATATGTAGCAGTGGGAAAGGTCAAAGGGGGCGGGCGGAGGGGGGTCGAAGATCTGAGAAGCTCAGTTCTGATTACGTTTCAAAAGGACATTCTACTCCAAAATGAATGAAAATAAAATTATGCTGACACCATTTAAAATGTCATTTTCACCTCCGGAAATGAGCCTAATAACATATTGGTACAATTATTTTAAAAAGCACACTCGTGTGCTCTACTGTACTCTACTGTACTTTACTCCACTGCACTGTAGTTTGTGACTACTATGATTTCTCATTTTGCCCAATTCAATTGGCGTCATTCTGTTACAGATTTTCTGGTCAATCAGTTACTGATTTGGTAACAGAGTGAAATGTTTTAATCATTTAATAATTCAACCTTTCCTTGTTACTTCTATGAACATTCATAATCCTCCCTCCTCATGAGGGAGAGAAATTAGAAAATATCTGAAAGATATCTGGGTTTTTTGGTAACAGAATTACAAGACACTAGTCAAATAATTTTTGCTAAACATTATTGTGTTTTCATGCATTTCTAATACATTTTAGTAATGTTTTTAAAGACCCCTTTTCCATCTGTGACCAGAGGCCTTTGCTAATTCCTAAGTTTTAGGATGGAAAATGGTTGAAAAAAGTGTCTCATGGGTCCTTTTACATTTACATTAAATGACCCTATGTCTGGAGGGCTTTGTTGCAATGGAAAAACAGGGATGTTAATGATAGCATCAGAGTCATGCTTGGTCCTGCCGGATTTGGATTATCGGACTCCAAATGTTTGGATACGGATTGAATAGTTATTAGCAAAGTATACACAGAAACAGAGACCACATCTCTTTGTTCTCTTTCTCTCTCAATCCCTTTCTTTATCTCTCTCCCTCCTTCCTCCCTCTCTCCTGTCAGGTCTCCTCTGTGGCCCAGGGGCTTGGTGCTGGTCCACCTGTCAGATACCAAAACAACCTCTCTCTCTCTCTGTGTGTGTGTGTGTGTGTGTGTGTGTGTGTGTGTGTGTGTGTGTGTGTGTGTGTGTGTGTGTGTGTGTGTGCATGAACCTGCCTGCTTGTGTAAGAGTATAAACAAACTCTTCAACAGTTGTCAGGAAAAATGCTGTGCCACCTACAGAATCCTTAATAAACAACCCTGTTCAGTCCCCAGCACACGAGGCAGAAAAGAACAGGACAGAGTCAGCTTTCGAATGTACCTGCCTCCAAATCTCAGGAGGTTTCAAATACACCAGAATAGGCATCACACTCTCTTGTTTCACAACCAGCCAAATCAGACTGGTGTACCGGTTACTAATAGTGTCTGGAAAAAGGGGCACTCCTCATGATAACGCTCAAGTTTCTCAATTGTCTTTCGGGTTAACCGAGGGTTATACATCGTCTCAAGTGCATGAGCTGTCGGTTAACACAATACATGGCTAGACGATTGATAGGCAAGTGTACCATACATACTGTACTATACTGTTAGGAAATCTCACCCCACACAAAGAGAGTAACTTTAAACCTGCGCTCATACAACAGACTACAGTAGCATTCAACTCCAAATAACTATTTATCTTGAACGCAGCTCCCTAATCTAACTATCATGTCACTCACTGAGGTGCGTTCAACACAGAGCTGTGGTTTTCCACTGTTAAAACATCCCATGCCCACATGGCCATTTGACTGAGCAGTTCTTTCAGGGCAGAATAGAGACATGTTATGCCGAGCCAACGGTTCAGACCACACATCCTGCCTGTGGTCCACCTTTAGGACAGAGACAGCACTGTGTCTGTAGGGACAGACACACGCATGCCCCCCCCCCCCCCCCCCTCCCCCCCACACACACACACACACACACACACACACACCAATAAAGGGCTGACTCACAGGAGCCCTTGTCTGGAGCCGCAGTGTGTGTGTGTGTGTGTGTGTGTGTGTGTGTGTGTGTGTGTGTGTGTGTGTGTGTGTGTGTGTGTGTGTGTGTGTGTGTGTGTGTGTGTGTGTGTGTGTGTGTGTGTGTGTGTGTGAGACAGTTTGGGGAGCACAATGGGGGGTGTGTGTGTCCATGTGTGTGTGAGCGTCTGTGTGGACTGGCGTACGCAAGGAGTGTGTGCCCTGAGAGTGTGCTTATTAGAAAAGCAGACTGTATTTAAAGCCAGACATGTGGAGAACTGACTGGTAGACCACGTACCAGCTCCTTTCATTAATTCATATCTCTAGACAGAGAGCTACTTCCTCTTTCTCTCCCACCCTCCCCCTGTCTCTCTATCCCACTTTCTCTCTCTCCCTCCCTCTCTCACACTCTCTTTCGCTCCATCCCTCCTTCTCTTCCTCCCTCCCTCCCTCCCCTGTGTAGGTCTGTGTTAGTGATATATGGAGTCCACAGACAGAGATGGGCCAATACAGAGCAGCTGGGGCCCCTGGGAACACCCAGTCCAGTGCATATGGAGAAAAAAAACATTACATTAAGCTGCATCTCCCTCTCTGTAGGCTATGCACCGGAAACCTCTTTCTCTGTTTCCTTTTCTCACCATTCTCTTCCAATCGCTATCGTCCTCCTATTCTGTCTCACCTCTTTCTGTGCATATTTCTCAGTCAATCGGCTTCTCCTCAGTCTGCACAGTATTCTCTTTTTGATATGATCACACAATCTCCCCAACAGTTCAGCTGAGAGGTTTTTATTTCTGTCATCCATTGGCGCATCTTTTTAAATATCATTACCATTCACCAAATGCATTTTCACTAACGATAAATCTTTCAGAAGATATCTTCTTAATTACCCTTTCATAACGATTTCAAAGCTAAGATACATTTTTTTCATTAGCCAAAGATTAAAGAAGGCTCCATACTCAAATCTCATCCACTGATCAAATTAGCTGCCTTCTGCCTTGCTCTGGCTAGGCAGCCACGTGATTAATGAATCTCACATAGACTTAAACGCTGCTGCATGAAAAGGCTTGCTTATCGTAAAGACATGCAAAATCTAGATATGACACAGGATGCACCATCCCTAAGGATTTAGGATCCATTTAAAACATTTACCGCGTTTCTATAGTCTTCTACAGACGACACCATTCTGTATACATCTGGCCCTTCTTTGGACACTATGTCACTAACAAACCTCCAAACGAGCTTCAATGCCATACAACACTCCTTCCGTGGCCTCCAACTGCTTTTAAATGCTAGTAAAACGAAATGCATGCTCTTCGACCGATTGCTGCCCGCACCTGCCTGCCCGACTAGCATCACTACTCTGGACGGTTCTGACATAGAATATGTGGACAACCCCAAATACAAAGACTTACGCATCTCTAGGGGCGCTATTTCATTTTTTGGATAAAAAACGTTCCCGTTTTAAGCACGATATTTTGTCACGAAAAGATGCTCGACTATGCATATTCTTGACAGTTTTGGAAAGAAAACACTCTGAAGTTTCAGAATCTGCAAAGATTTTGTTTGTAAGTGCCCCAGAAGTCATTCTACAGGCAAAACCAAGATGATACGTCAAACAGGAAATTAGCAGAATTTCTGAAGCTCTGTTTTCTAATGTCTCCTTATATGGCTGTGAATGCGACAGGAATAAGCTTAGACCTTCTGCCGTTTCCCCAAGATGTCGGCAGCATTGTGACGTATTTGTAGGCATATCATTGGAAGATTGACCATAAGAGACTACATTTTCCAAGTGTCCGCCTGGTGTCCTGCGTCGAAACTGGTGCGCAAAGCCATGTGCAAGTATTTTTCCATTTGATTGAGAGGAGAAACCATGCTTCCACGAACGATATATCATCGAAGAGATATGTGAAAAACACCTTGAGGATTGATTCTAAACAACGTTTGCCATGTTTTCAGTCGATATTATGGAGTTAATTTGGAAAAAAGTTCGCGTTTTGAGGACTGAATTTTCGGGGTTTTTTGGTAGCCATATGTGATGTACAAAACGGAGCTATTTCTAATACACAAAGAATCTTTTTGGAAAAACTGAGCATTTGCTATCTAACTGAGTCTCCTCATTGAAAACATCCGAAGTTCTTCAAAGGTAAATGATTTTATTTGAAGGCTTTTATGTTTTTGTTGAAATGTTGCGTGCTGGATGCTAACGCTAATTCTAAAAGAAAACACTCTGATGTTCCAAATCTGCAAAGATATTATCTGTGAGTGCCACAGAACTGATGCTACAGGCGAAACCAAGATGAAATTTCAAACAGGAAATGCCCCAGATTTTGAATGCGCTTTGTTCCAATGTCTCCTTATATGGCTGTGAATGCGCAAGGAATGGGCCTACACTTTCTGTCGTTTCCCCAAGGTGTCAGCAGCATTGTGACGTATTTGTAGGCATATCATTGGAAGATTGACCATAAGAGACTACATTTACCAGGTGTCCGCTTGGTGTACCCCGTCGAAATTATTGCGTAATCTCCAGCTGCATGCATTTTCCCATGTGGTTTAGAGGAGAAACCAAACTTCCACGAATGATATATCATCAAATAGATATGTGAAAAACACCTTGAGGATTGATTCTAAACAACGTTTGCCATGTTTCTGTCGATATTATGGAGTTAATTTGGAAAAAAGTTCAACGTTATAATGACTGAATTTTCGGGGGGTTTTCTTAGCCAAATGTGATGAACAAAACAGAGCGGTTTCTCCTACACAAATAATATTTTTGGAAAAACTAAACATTTTCTATATAACTGAGAGTCTCCTCATTGAAATTATCTGAAAACATTCTTCAAAGGTAAATTATTTTATTTGAATGCTTTTCTTGTTTTTGTGAAAATGTTGCCTGCTGAATGCTAGGCTTAATGCTATGCTAGCTATCAATACTCCTACACAAATGCTTGTTTAGCTATGGTTGAAAAGCATATTTTGAAAATCTGAGATGACAGTGTTGTTGACAAAAGGCTAAGCTTGAGAGCCAATATATTTATTTCATTTAATTTGCGATTTTCAAAAATAGTTCATTTGCAAAAAAGTTCTGCGTTATAATGACTGGCTTTAAATACAGTCTGCTTTTCTAATAAGCACACTCTCAGGGCACACACTCCTTGCGTACGCCAGTCCACACAGACCTTCACACACACATGGACACACACACCCCCCATTGTGCTCCCCAAACTGTCTCTCACACACACACACACACACACTTTTTGGAAAAACTGAACATTTGCTATCTAACTGAGAGTCTCCTCATTGAAAACATCCGAAGTTCTTCAAAGGTAAATTATTTTATTTGAATGCTTTTCTTGTTTTTGTGAAAATGTTGCCTGCTGAATGCTAGGCTTAATGCTATGCTAGCTATCAATACTCCTACACAAATGCTTGTTTAGCTATGGTTGAAAAGCATATTTTGAAAATCTGAGATGACAGTGTTGTTAACAAAAGGCTAAGCTTGAGAGCCAATATATTTATTTCATTTAATTTGCGATTTTCATGAATAGTTGACGTTGCGTTATGCTAATGAGCTTGAGGCTATACTTAAGATCCCGGATACGGGATTGCTCGTCGCTAGAGGTTAAGCATCTTCAATCCCAAAAATATATATATATTTTTTAACATATTTTACCCCTTTTTTCTCCCCAATTTCGTGGTATCCAATTGTTAGTAATTACTATCTTGTCTCATCGCTACAACTCTCGTACGGGCTCGGGAGAGACGAACGTCGAAAGCCATGTGTCCTCCGAAACACAACCCAACCAAGCCGCACTGCTTCTTAAAACTAGTTAGGGATAGGCGGGACGCAAATGTCTCAACTGGCCAATTGCCAGGGAAAATGCAGAGCGCCATATTCAAATAAAATACTATAAAATTCAAACTTTCATTAAATCACACATGTAAGATACTCAATTAAAGCTACACTCGTTGTGAATCCAGCCAACATGTCAGATTTTTAAAATGCTTTTCGGCAAAAGCATAAGAAGCTATTATCTGATAGCCTGCAACATCTACACCAGCAGTAAACAAAGGAGTTAGCATATTGCAACCCTGCAGGCGCTACACAAAACGCTGAAATAAAATATAAAACATGCATTACCTTTGACGAGCTTCTTTTGTTGGCACTTCAATATGTCCCATAAACATCACAATTGGTCCTTTTGTTCAATTAATTCCGTCCATATATATCCAAAGTGTCCATTTATAAAGCGCGTTTGATCCAGAAAAAAACAGCTTACAAAAAACGCAACGTCACTACAAAATATTTCAAAAGTTGCCTATAAACTTTGCCAAAATATTTCAAACTACTTTTGTAATACAACTTTAGGTATTTTTAAAGGTTAATAATCGATCAAATTGTAGACGGGGAAATCTGTGTTCAATACAGGAATGAAAACAAACCAGCGCCACTTCTCACGTCTTGCGCAACTCACAAAAGTGTACCCAGTTCCTAGTTGGCCTACTTCTTAATTGCACAAAGGAATAACCTCAACCAAATTTCAAAGACTGGTGACATCCAGTGGAAGTGGAAGGAACTGAAAACAGGTTCCTAAGAACAGCCCCGAAACCTGAAGGATCTGGAGAAGGTCTGTATTGAGGAGTGTGTGCAAACCTGGTCAAGAACTACAGGAAACATATGATCTCTGTAATTGCAAACAAAGGTTTCTGTACCAAATATTAGGTTCTGCTTTTCTGATGTATCAAATACTTATGTCATGCAATAACATGCTAATTAATTACTTAAAAATCATACAATGTTAATTTCTGGATTTTTGTTTTAGATTCCGTCTCTCACAGTTGAAGTGTACCAATGATAAAAATTACAGACCTCTACATGCTTTGTAAGTAGGAAAACCTGCAAAATTGGCAGTGTATCAAATACTTGTTCTCCCCACTGTATCTCCCTCTCTAACTTTAAGCATAAGCTGTCAGAGCAGCCAATCTATAAATAGCACACCCAACTACCTCATCCCCATATTGTTATTTATCTTCTTGCTCTTTTGCACCCCAGTATCTCGACATGCACATCATCATCTGCACATCTATTACTCCAGTGTTAATACTAAATTGTAATTATAGGCCTCTATGGCCTATTTATTGCCTTATCACCCTACTCTTCACATTTGCACACACTGTACATAGATTTTTTCTTTGTGTTATTGACTGTACATTTGTTTATGTGTAACTCTGTGTTGTTGTTTTTGTCCCACCGCTTTGCTTTATCTTGACCAGGTCACAGTTGTAAATGAGAACTTGTTCTCAACTGGCCTACCTGGTTAAATAAAGGTGAAATAAAAATGTATTCTGATGGGTTTGACATTTCTACAGTACTGAGCTGCTCTGTAGAAGGTGCAAGAGCTATGTCTCTTACGTTTAGGATAAACTCCAGGCCACAGGCTGCTGTGCGAAACACACAGGACAGAACTGAAATACGACTACAAGAGGCTATGAAAAGATCCTCTCATTGACTCCAATTCATCTCACTTAGAGAAAGAGATAGTGATAAATAGAGGAGAGAGAGAGGGAGAGAGGGAAAGTGGGAGAGAGGGAGGTAGAGAGAGCGAGAGAGAGAGAAAAGAGAGAGAAACAGAGCGAAAGAGAGAAATAGACAGAGCGAGAAAAAGAGAGAGACAAACAAACAAACCAAAAACAAAGGCAAAATCTTCTCATGCTTTGTTGATTTCAAAAAAGCTTTCGACTCAATTTGGCACGATGGCCTGCTATACAAATTGATGGAAAGTGGTGTTGGGGGAGAAACATACAACATTAAAAAAATCAATTTACACAAACAATAAGTATGCGATTAAAATTGGCAAAAAAACACACTTTTTTTCCACAGGGCCGGCAGGTGAGACAGGGATGCAGCTAAAGCCCTACCCTCTTCGACATATATATCAACAAATTGGCGAGGGCACTAGAACAGTCTGCAGCAGCCGGCCTCACCCAACTAGAATCTGAAGTTAAAGGTCTACTGTTTGCGGATGATCTCGTGCTTCTGTCCCCAACCAAGGAGGGCCTACAGCAGCACCTAGATATTCTGCACAGATTCTGTCAGACTTGTGCCATAACAGTAAATCTCAGTAAGACAACAATAATGGTGTTCCAAAAAAGGTCCAGTTGCCAGGACCACGAATACAAATTTCACCTAGACACTGTTGCACTAGAGCACACAAAAAAACGATACATACCTCGGCCTTAACATCAGCGCCACTGGTAACACCCACAAAGCTGTCAACGATCTGAGAGACAAGGCAAGAAAGGGAAAGGGGGATACCTAGTCAGTTGTACAACTGAATGCATTCAACTGAAATGTGTCTTCCGTTTTTAACCCAACCCCTCTGAATCAGAGAGGTGCAGGGGGCTGCCTTAATCGACATCCACGTCTTCGGCACCCGGGGGAACAGAAGGGTTAACTGCCCTGCTCAAGGGCAGAACAACAGCTTTTTACCTTATCAGCTCGGGGATTAGATCCAGCAACATTTCGGTTTCTGGCCCAACGCTCTAACCACTAGAAGGGCCTTCTATGCCATCAAAAGGAACATAAATTTAGACATACCAATTAGGATCTGGCTAAAAATGCTTGAATCAGTAATAACCCATTGCCATTTATGGTTGTGAGGTCTGGGGTTCGCTAAACAATCAAGAATTCACAAAATGGGAAAAACACCAAATTAAGACTCTTCATGCAGAATTCTGAAAAACTATCCTCTGTGTACAATGTAAACACCAAATAATGCATGCAGAGCAGAAGTAGGGCGATACCCGCTAGTTATCAAAATCCAGAAAAGAGACATTAATTGAACCACCTAAAAGGAAGCGGATCACAAACCTTCCATAACAAAGCCATCACCTACAGAGAAATTAACCTGGAGAAGAGCCCCCTCCCTAAGCAAGCTGGTCCCCAGGACAGCAAAACAATTAGACCCAACCAAATCATGAGAAAGCAAAAAGATAATTACTTGACACATTGGAAAGAATTTACGAAAAAAACAGAGCAAACTATAATGCCATTTGGCCCTAAACATAGGGTACAGTGACAGAATACCTGACCACTGTGACTGACCCAAACATAAGGAGAGCGTTGACTATGTACAGACTCAGTGAGCATAGCCTTGCTATTGAGAAAGGCCGCCGTAGTCAGACCTGGCTCTAAAGAGAATACATGCTATGTGCACACTGCCCACAAAATGAGGTGGAAACTGAGCTGCATTTCCTACAGTTCCTAAAGTATTCGGCCCCCTTGAACTTTGCGACCTTTTGCCACATTTCAGGCTTCAAACATAAAGATATAAAACTGTATTTTTTTGTGAAGAATCAACAACAAGTGGGACACAATCATGAAGTGGAACGACATTTATTGGATATTTCAAACTTTTTTAACAAATCAAAAACTGAAAAATTGGGCGTGCAAAATTATTCAGCCCCTTTACTTTCAGTGCAGCAAACTCTCTCCAGAAGTTCAGTGAGGATCTCTGAATGATCCAATGTTGACCTAAATGACTAATGATGATAAATACAATCCACCTGTGTGTAATCAAGTCTCCGTATAAATGCACCTGCACTGTGATAGTCTCAGAGGTCCGTTAAAAGCGCAGAGAGCATCATGAAGAACAAGGAACACACCAGGCAGGTCCGAGATACTGTTGTGAAGAAGTTTAAAGCCGGATTTGGATACAAAAAGATTTCCCAAGCTTTAAACATCCCAAGGAGCACTGTGCAAGCGATAATATTGAAATGGAAGGAGTATCAGACCACTGCAAATCTACCAAGACCTGGCCGTCCCTCTAAACTTTCAGCTCATACAAGGAGAAGACTGATCAGAGATGCAGCCAAGAGGCCCATGATCACTCTGGATGAACTGCAGAGATCTACAGCTGAGGTGGGAGACTCTGTCCATAGGACAACAATCAGTCGTATATTGCACAAATCTGGCCTTTATGGAAGAGTGGCAAGAAGAAAGCCATTTCTTAAAGATATCCATAAAAAGTGTCGTTTAAAGTTTGCCACAAGCCACCTGGGAGACACACCAAACATGTGGAAGAAGGTGCTCTGGTCAGATGAAACCAAAATTGAACTTTTTGGCAACAATGCAAAATGTTATGTTTGGCGTAAAAGCAACACAGCTGAACACACCATCCCCACTGTCAAACATGGTGGTGGCAGCATCATGGTTTGGGCCTGCTTTTCTTCAGCAGGGACAGGGAATATGGTTAAAATTGATGGGAAGATGGATGGAGCCAAATACAGGACCATTCTGGAAGAAAACCTGATGGAGTCTGCAAAAGACCTGAGACTGGGACGGAGATTTGTCTTCCAACAAGACAATGATCCAAAACATAAAGCAAAATCTACAATGGAATGGTTCAAAAATAAACATATCCAGGTGTTAGAATGGCCAAGTCAAAGTCCAGACCTGAATCCAATCGAGAATCTGTGGAAAGAACTGAAAACTGCTGTTCACAAATGCTCTCCATCCAACCTCACTGAGCTCGAGCTGTTTTGCAAGGAGGAATGGGAAAAAATGTCAGTCTCTCGATGTGCAAAACTGATAGAGACATACCCCAAGCGACTTACAGCTGTAATCGCAGCAACAGGTGGCGCTACAAAGTATTAACTTAAGGGGGCTGAATAATTTTGCACGCCCAATTTTTCCGTTTTTGATTTGTTAAAAAAGTTTGAAATATCCAATAAATGTCGTTCCACTTCATGATTGTGTCCCACTTGTTGTTGATTCTTTACAAAAAAATACAGTTTTATATCTTTATGTTTGAAGCCTGAAATGTGGCAAAAGGTCGCAAAGTTCAAGGGGGCCGAATACTTTCGCAAGGCACTGTAACCTCCAGGCAAATGTATGACCATATTAGAGACACATATTTCCCTCAGATTACACAGACCCACAAAGAATTCTAAAATAAATCCAATTTTGATAAACTCCCATAACTATTGGGTGAAATACCACAGTGTGCAATCACAGCAGCAAGATTTGTGACCTCTTGCCACAAGAAAAGGGCAACCAGTGAAGAACAAACACCATTGTAAATACAACCTATATTTGTGTTAATTTATTTTCCCTTTTGTACTATTTGCAGATCATTACAAAACTGTATATAGACATAATATGACATTTGAATTGTCTTCATTCTTTTGGAACTTTTGTGAGTGTAATATTTACTGTACATTTTTTATTGTTTATTTTAGAGGTCGACCGATTATGATTTTTCAACGCCGATACCGATACCGATTATTGGAGGACCAAAAAAGCCGTTAATCAGACAATTTTTAAAATGTATTTGTAATAATGACAATTACAACAATACTGAATGAACACTTATTTTAACTTAATATAATAAATCAATAAAATCAATTTAGCCTCAAATAAATAATGAAACATGTTCAATTTGATTTAAATAATGCAAAAACAAAGTGTTGGAGAAGAAAGTAAAAGTGCAGTATGTGCCATGTACGAAAGCTAACGTTTAAGTTCCTTGCTCAGAACATGAGAACATGTGAAAGCTGGTGGTTCCTTTTAAGATGAGTCTTCAATATTCCCAGGTAAGAGGTTTTAGGTTGTAGTTATTATAGAAATTATAGGACTATTTCTCTCTTTACGATTTGTATTTCATATACTGTACCCTTGACTATTGAATGTTCTTATAGGCACTTTAGTATTGCCAGTGTAACAGTATAGCTTCCATCCCTCTCCTCGCCGCTACCTGGGCTCGAACCAGGAACATATCGACAACAGCCACCCTCGAAGCAGCGTTACCCATGCAGAGCAATGGGTAACAACTACTCCAAGTCTCAGAGCGAGTGACGTTTAAAACGCTATTAGCGCGCACCCCGCGAACTAGCTAGCCATTTCACTTCGGTTACACCAGTCTAATCTCGGGAGTTGATAGGCTTGAAGTCATAAACAGCGCAATACTTGAAGCATTGCAAAGAGCTGCTGGCAAAATGCACGAAAGTGCTGTTTGAATGAATGCTTACGAGCCTGCTGGTGCCTACCATCGCTCAGTCAGACTACTCTACAAAATCATAGACTTAATTATAACATAATAACACACAGAAATACGAGCCTTAGGTCATTAATATGGTCGAATCCGGAAACTATAATTTCGAAAACAAAATGATTATTCTTTCAGTGAAATACGGAACCGTTCCATATTTTGTCTAAGGGGTGGCATCCCTAAGTCTAAATATTGCTGTTACATTGCACAACCTTCAATGTTATGTCATAATTAGGTAAAATTCTGGCAAATTAGTTCGCAATGAGCCAGGCGGCCCAAACTGTTGCATATACCCTGACACTGCGTACAATGAACGCAAGAGAAGTGACACAATTTCACCTGGTTAATATTGCCTGCTTCTTTTAGCTAAATATGCAGGTTTAAAAATATATACTTCTGTGTATTGATTTTAAGAAAGGCATTGATGTTTATCGATTACATGCAACGCAGGACACGCTAGATAAACTAGTAATATCATCAACCAGGTGTAGTTAACTAGTGATTATGATTGATTTTTTTTTTATAAGATAAGTTTAATGCTAGCTAGCAACTTACCTTGGCTTCTTATTGCATTCGCGTAACAGGCAGTCTCCTAGTGAGGCAGGTGGTTAGAGCGTTGGACTAGTTAACCGTAAGGTTGCAAGATTGAATCCCTGAGCTGACAAGGTAAACATTTGTTGTTCTGCCCCTGAACAAGGCAGTTAACCCACTGTACCCTGGTAGGCCGTCATTGAAAATAAGAATGTGTTCTTAACTGACTTGCCTCGTTAAATAAAGTTGTATTTTTTTTATATATATTTTTTTTAATCGGCAAAATCGGCGTCCAAAAATACCGATTTCCAATTGTTATGAAAACTTTGAAATCAGCCCTAATTTATCGGCCATTGCGATTAATCGGTCGACCTCTAGTTTATTTCCCTTTTATTTATTATCTATTTAACTTGCTTTGGCAATGTAAACATATGTTTCCCATGCCAATTAAAGCCCTGGAATTAAATTGAGAGAGAGAGAGAAATAGATAGAGAGTCTATTTGACTTGATTTGGCATTGTAAACGTGTTTCCCATGCTAATAAAGCCCTTTGAATTGAATTGAGAGAGAGAGAAACAGAAAGTGACTCAGAAACAATGACATAATGACTCTCTTTACCTCTCCTTCAAGGGCAACCTCTGTACTGATACACTGGTAGGCAATCAATATGCCTTTTCACTCTTTCTTCCACTTGCTTCCACTCCTTCTCTTTCTCTCTAATAGTCAGTCTATCATTCTACCTGCTCTCTCCTGACTCACTACTCCTTATAAATGCTTTTGCTACATTTTCTTCTTGTCTTTTCTCTCTCTTTTTTTGTCAATATTTCTATTATAATGGTGTATTATTATATATATTTGTTTATAATTTAACTCTGCATTGTTGAAAAAGGACCCGGAAGTAAGCATTTCACTGTTGTTTATGAAGCATGTGACAAATACCATTTGAATTGATTGAATAGATTTTCTTTCTCTTCCTCTCTCAGCAGTCTGAGATTCTAACTCCAACAAGCAGAACAGACTCCAGATGAACAGATCAACAGCACCTCTAATTCTTATTAAACGACCCCTGTTAGTGACGATTTAAGTCCATTTTTATTCTACTTCTCATTCACAAACACCCCTTGACACGATCCCTCCTGAGAAAACAGGCATACAAGATTTCTTAACAATGTTTCAGATTTAGAACACAGATTTCCATGCTCCAGTAAGGAAGTGAGGTTTCAGGTTTGGGTGCAGGAAGCAGAGCTAGCTGTCGTGTTTTAGTGGAGGATAATAGAATGCTGGTTTGCTGCTTCTAATTCTGTTTGACGTGTAGACATGTCAGGCCTGTTCCATACAACCCACAGCCATTCACTCATTCAGGAACCCAAACAGCGGTGAGAATAATCACACAGCCAGTAACATGTCTCTCTCTCTCTCTGTTTCTACCTCTCTGGTGAGAATTTAAATAATTTCAAACTAAAACCCAGTGTGAAATTGCTACAGTTTATGATGTAGCTTTTTCGTGCGGTCATTCGGTGTGTGTGCAAGTCGTAGCTAATTGCTTGTCAGAGAGATTGAAGCTGAGTAGAGTGAGGAAAGAGGAAGGGACAGAGGAAGAGAGAGGACAGAAGAGGAGGGGAGAGAAGAGGACGAAAGAGAGAGGACGGAAGAGGAGGAGAGAAAAGGGAAGAGAGAATGGAAGAGGAGGGGAGAGAAGGGATGAGAGAGGACAGAAGAGGAGGAGATAAGAAAGTGGACGGAAGAGTTGGGGAGAGAAGGGAAGAGAGAGGATGGAAAAGTTGGGGAGAGGAGGAGAGAGAAGGAGAGAGAAAGGAAGAGAGAGGATGGAAGAGTTGGGGAGCGGAGGAGAGAGAAGGGAAGAGAGAGGACGGAAGAGTTGGAGAGAGGAGGAGAGAGAAGGGAAGAGAGAGGACAGAAGAATTGGAGAAAGGAGGAGAGAGAAGGGAAGAGAGAGGACAGAAGAGTTGGAGAGAGGAGGAGAGAGAAGGAGAGAGAAGGGAAGAGAGGACGGAAGAGTTGGGAAGAGGAGTTTAGAGA
>NC_143032.1:20310000-20397500 GCF_057628025.1 Oncorhynchus mykiss
AAAACATCGGCATGGTAAAGCATTTCAAATGCCAATATGTGTAAACCACTCACCTAGTGAAGTCTCCAACTACTCCTATTCATCTAGCAGGAGAACAACTGCAAGTCTCAACCAGTCTGAAGAAGGTGAGTGTTGTTGTGGCTCAGGGGGGAAAATACGGTAAAGGTGGAGTAATCCCAGTTTGCGTTCTCCTATTTAAAACAAAATCCAGTAACTCCGGGTCAATCTCTGACTACTGTGCAGTTCTCAGATCTCTCTCTCTCTCCCCCTCTCTCTCTCTCTCTCTCTCTCTCTCTCTCTGCCGTCTCTCTAGAGCCATATATTTCTGTCGCGGTGCCTCTTCGCAGCAGCACAGTGCACTGTTTGTAACTGGACACTACACCGCATTGCACTGCCGCGCTCCGCTTCACCTCACAGACAATAGCCACGGCCACGAGACAAGGACCCAAGCCAAGTGACGCGAACTCTTAAAACTTTGTTAAAACTGTAGCAAGAAGGGAGATCAGACAGAGCATTGCAGAATGCGCGGTTATGTGAGTTGCTGCGTGCAATGCAAGCGCTCTATGATAGCCATCGGGTTCGCAGGATTTAAAAAAGAACTGAAGTAAGAGTGCGCCCCCCCTTGCCGCGTCCGTTCATTCACACACTGGATGAATTGGCCATGATTCTCGCATGATTCTGGAAGACGTGGCAGGCAGCGGCGCACAGCTGTCCTGCAGGTAGATTACGTACTGCAGACGGATACAATAGGGGAACATTGATCCATGAGATCCCAATGTTTTGGTGGGACTATGCAAAGTGCATTTTCTAGGAGGCACTTTTATGCATTCATGTTTATGTTTGTTTCAAATTAAAGGTCAATTCCACCACTTTTAAACCTAATTTTCATTATCTCCAACACAATTGTGTCTACATGTGAAAACGGCAAATATCTACGTTTTGTAGAAGAAAAATATAAAGTTGAAATATTCTACTGCCGATTTTGACAATCACAATGTAAAAAATGTAGTAATACTATCTGTGATATCACAGATGAGTATTTTTTATAACTATTCCTCGTATCTATTTGACCACAGATCATAGAAGTGTGCTGTTTTCACATAAGACACTGGTTTGTTGCTGGAGATGGATGAGGTTGAACATTGGCATAATTGCACTTTAATATTTTGAAAGAGTGTGGGTCTATCCAACATTTGTTGACTATTAAGTTAACTGTCTGCAAATGTTTTAAATATCACAACTAGTCAAAATCAAATAAATTCATTAAAAATCCTACAATGTGATTTTCTGGATTTTTTCCCCTCATTTTGTCTGTCATAGTTGAAGTGTACCTATGATGAAAATTACAGGCCTCTCTCATCTTTTTAAGTGGGAGAACTTGCACAATTGGTGGCTGACTAAATACCTTTTTGTCCCACTGTACATGTACATGCCTTGAGTGTGACATCTTCAATTCAATACTTTCCTTGTAATGTTTATCTCTCCAGCCAAATTAACATGTGTCAAGCTATGCACACACACGGCCAATGCGAGTGACAGTCATCCTGTTTTTGACACTATGACAGAGAGGCGACGTCTGCTGCTTTGACAGATGCATTTATTCAAGTCAAACACAGACGGTCTCTTCATATACTGGCCTGGGTGAATACAGATACAGTATGATAGGCTCTCTGTATCCACACATCTACATTCAAATCAGGAACATTCCATATAAAAATGCAAACCGCCCCCAATAGAGGATAAAGTAAAGCTGAGATTTACATTTCAAGTGGTATTTCTCTCTCGCTCTCGCTCCAATTCAAAGGGCTTTATTGACATGGGAAATATATGTTTAAATTGCCAAAGAAAGTGAAATAGATAATAAACAAAAGTGAAATAAACAAGAAAAAATGTACAGGAAACATTAAAACATTCAAAAGGAATAGAGGCGTTTCAAATGTCATATTATGGCTGTATACAGTGTTGTAACAATGTGAAAATAGTTAAAGTACAAAAGGGAAAATAAATAAACATAAATATGGGTTGTATTTACAATGGTGTTTGTTCTTCACTGGTTGCCCTTTTCTTGTGGCAACAGGTTACAAATCTTGCTCCCGTGATGGCACACTGTGATATTTCACCCAATAGATGTGGGAGTTTTTCAAAATTGGATTTGTTTTTGAATTCTCTCTCTCTCACAGAATGCCGACCAACCCAAAATGCTAGTAGTCAGAGAACGTTAACATATTTACAGGGCTGAGAAAAGGCAGCCCTACAAGATGTATGATGCGTTTGTGCCTCGATGCCAGGGAAGGACAAAGAGCAGACAGGACACATGGGGGATTACAACCACTGATCCTACAAATATCACTGTGACATCTAGTTGTACACATTACTCACTAGCTGTCAAAGTGTTTCGAAGAACATCTTATTTACTCAACATCTGCGCTCTAACGTAGAACGTACAATGACTTAAATGTATATTTCACCTTGCACAAGGTTTAAAGAATATGGAGGTACAGTAGTAACTCACTACATTCACCCCCAATGTGTAGCATATTACTGTTTGATTCTGCCTCAATCTGGATCTAGCCTAAACTCCAACAAAAACCCTCTCCAGCCGGAGAACTCCCAAAAACCCTCTCCAGCCGGAGAACTCCCAAAAACCCTCTCCAGCCGGAGAACTCCCAAAAAACCCGCCTGAAAGGGTTCTTTACCTCGGCTTTAAGTGAGATTCTTTAACCAGACAATGGTGGGTCTTAACTGAGTTCCCAGATAAATGGGCCTGCTGATGGATGGCTGTTAGTGCATCAGGGCATGGAAGGGGGATGGAGAGGGGAGCATTCACACACACACACACACACACACACACACACACACACACACACACACACACACACACACACACACGTATTCAAGTATCCCCCAGTCCTCTCTGGTGTGTGCTGTGTGTGTGCACGCGTGTGTGTGTCTCCTTAAACAGTACACATATTCACTGGGTGCCAGTCAGTCTAATGAACTGGAGTTGCCAAGCAACACACCAAAAATCTAGGCTAGGCATGAGTCCCCTTCCTCTCTTCTATCCCGCTCTCCATCCATCCCTTCCTCCATCCCTTCACCTGGCCCAACTGTGTTTACCGTTGAAAAGGTGTGTGTGTGTGTGAGCTTTACCTCTGCCTACCCAGCCTCTATATAACTCCCAAATCGCTCTCCAGCAACAAACAGTCCATCTGTCAAACAGCTACTGTTACCCAGCCGCTGGTCAGCTCAGGACTGGACGGACTCTGGGAACCCTAAAAAACAACAAGCACACACACACACACACGCACGCACGCACGCACGCACGCACGCACGCACGCACGCACGCACGCACACACACACACACACACACACACACACACACACACACACACACACACACACACACACACACACACACACACACACACACACACACACACACACACACACACACACACACACACACACACACACACACACACACACACACACACACACACACACCAAGTATACAGCAGCTGCAACAATGACCTGAAGAGAGAGATTGGGTGTATGCATACATTTAATGTTTGTGTACAGTACCATTATAAAGTTTGGATACACCTACTCATTCAAGGGGTTTTCTTTATTTTTACTAGTTTCTACATTGTACAATAATAGTGAAGATATCAAAATTATGAAATAACACATATAGTAACCAAAAACATGTTAAACAAATCAAAATGTATTTTATATATTAGATTCTTCAAAGTAGCCACCCTTTGCCTTGATGACAGCTTTGCACACTCTTGGCATTCTCTCAACCAGCTTAAACTAGAATGCTTTTCCAACAGTCTTGAAGGAGTTCTCACATATGCTGAGCACTTGTTGGCTGCTTTTCCTTCACTCTGCGGTCCAAACCATCTCAATGGGTTGAGGTTGGGGGATTGTGAAGGCCAGGTCATCTGATACAGCACTCCATCACCCTCCTTCTTGGTCAAATAGCCCTTACCCAACCTGGAGGTATGTTGGGTCATTGTCGTGTTCAAAACCAAATGATAGTCCCACTAAGCACAAACCAGTTGGGATGGAGTATTGCTGCAGAATGCTGTGTTAGGCATGCAGGTTAAGTGTGCCTTGAATTCTAAATCAATCACAGACAGTGTCCCCAGCAAAGCACCTCCACACCATCACACCTCCTCCTCCATGCTTCATATAGTGGGAACCACACATGCAGAGATCATCCTTTCACCTACTCTGCATCTCACAAAGTCACTGCGGTTGGAACCAAAAGTCTCAAATTTGGACTCATTAGACCAAAGGTCAGATTTCCAAGGGTCAAATGTCCATTGCTCATGTTTCTTGGCCCAAGCAAGTCGCTTCTTCTTATTGGTATCCTTTCCTTGTGTTTTCTATGCAGAAATTTGAGATGCAATCTGCGGTGCAGTTAACTCTAATGAACCTATCCTATGCAGCAGAGGTAACTCTGGGTCTTCCTTTCCTGTGTCGGTCCTCGTGAGAGCCAGTTTCATCATAGTGTTTGAAGGTTTTTGTGACTGCACTTAAAGAAATTTTCCGGATTGACCGACCTTCATGTCTTATAATAATGATGGATTGTCGTTTCTCTTTACTTATTTGAGCTGTTCTTGCCATAATATGGACTTGGTATTTTATCAAATAGGGCTATCTTTTGTATACCACCCCTACCTTGTCACAACACAACTCTTTGGCTCAAATGCATTAAGAAGGAAAGAAATTCCACAAATTAACTTTTAACAAGGCACACCTATTAATTGACATGCATTCCAGGTGACTACCTCATGAACTGGTTGAGAGAATGCCAAGAGTGTGCAAAGCTTTCATCAAGGCAAAGGGTGGCGACTTTGAAGAATCTAATATATAAAATACATTTTGATTTGTTTAACATGTTTTTGGTTACTACATGATTCCATATGTGTTATTTCCTAGTTGTGATGTCTTCACTATTATTCTACAATGTAGAAAATAGTACAAATATAGAAAAACCCTTGAATGAGTAGGTGTCTCCAAACTTTTGACTGGTACTGTGTATATGGACCGTGGGTCAGATTGGATTGGGAAAAAAGGTGATGGAGAGGGGGTGAGGATTGGGTAATGGAGGCAGTCAAGCATAGTCCCCGGAAGGAAGAAAAAGGAGGAGAGGAATGAACAATGGAGGGATGGAGGAAGGAGTGCTGACCAGCTGTGAATCTCTGCAGTCATCTTTCACCCTGCTACTGTACCTGCGTGGGCCCAATGAGCCATCCCACACTGCACTGGGTCCAAGAGCAGCTGATTTCTCAGGCTTACCCAGCCTTGCCGTGTCCCTGCGGTGCCGAGGGAGACGTCCCTGTAGCATCTGAGACCCAGAATGTCCTGTGTAACGTTAACTGCCACGGTCCAGAGGAAGAAGGATTGGAACAATAATGTCATAAACACCAAGGTTCTCCAAGAAGTATTTCTGCTGTGGAAGACACAGTGAGGGGAAATTATTGAACTCCATAGACCCAGTGTCTCCCAGGTGTATAACAGAATACACCTGAACCGCAGATATACAGAAGCTCAGCAAAATCTGGGTGAGATTTAGATTTTGAATGGCTGCCATATTGGCAACAAATATGCCATTCTAGAATGCTGATTAAAATGTTTTCTCATTGAGCATTCCATGCCAACATGGTGGATTGTCTGCAAAACTGCAGTTTAGTAAATCTATTCTGTAGTGGATTTACGGTGGGAACTCTATAGCTATCCTATAGCTCCCTGTCTCTTTCATGACAACATCTTTGTCCAATCCATCTTTAACTCATCCTCAGGTCTGTCTAGGCCAGTGGTTCCCAAAGTTTGTATAGTCTCGTACCCCTTCAAACATTCAACCTCCAGCTGTGTACCCCCCTAGCACCAGGGTCAGCGCACTCTCAAATGTTGTTTTTTTGCCATCGTTGTAAGCCTGCCACACACACACACTAAACATCGAACATCGTTGAAAACGGTGAATAACTCAACACAGGTTAATGAGAAGGGTGTGCTTGAAAGGATTCACATAACTCTGCAACGTTGGGTTATATTGGAG
Organism: Oncorhynchus mykiss; assembly: GCF_057628025.1. Lineage (NCBI taxonomy): Eukaryota > Metazoa > Chordata > Actinopteri > Salmoniformes > Salmonidae > Oncorhynchus > Oncorhynchus mykiss. Next base: position 20,316,068 of record NC_143032.1, read on the forward strand.
AGTCTCAGTCTTAAATCATTTTCCACACACAGTCTGTGCCTGTATTTAGTTTTCATGCTAGTGAGGGCCGAGAATCCACTCTCACATAGGTACGTGGTTGCATAGGGCATCAGTGTCTTAACAGAGCGATTTGCCAAGGCAGAATACTCTGAGCGCAGCCCAATCAAGAAATCTGGCAGTGGCTTCTGATTAAATACAATTTTCACAGAACCGCTTGTTGCAATTTCAATGAGGCTCTCTTGTTCAGATATCGGTAAGTGGACTGGAGGCAGGGCATGAAAGGGATAACGAATCCAGTTGTTTGTGCATCCGTTTCCAGTAATTGCGCACCCAACTCACTCAGGTGCTTCGCTATATAACATTTGACGTTGTCTGTAAGCTTGAGTTCATTTGCACATAAAAAATCATACAATGATGGAAAGACCTGTGTGTTGTCCCTGTTAATGCAGATAGAGAAGAGCTCCAACTTCTTAATCATACCCTCAATTTTGTCCCGCACGGTTGTGGAGAGTCCCTGTAATCCTAGAGTCAGATCATTCAGGCGAGAAAAAAAAACATCACCCAGATAGGCCAGTCGTGTGAGAAATTCGTCTTTATGCAGTCAGACAAGTGAAAATCATGGTCAGTAAACAAAATTTTAAGCTCATCTCTCAATTTTAAAAAAAGTGTCAATACTTTGCCCCTTGATAACCAACGCACTTCTGTATGTTGTAAAAGTGTTGCATGGTCACTGCCCATATCATTGCATACATAGTGCAGAAAATACACGAGAGTTCAGGGGCCTTGCTTTAACAAAGTCAACCATTTTCACTGTAGTGTCCAAAACTTCTTCCAAGCTGTCTTCCAAGTAGCCCCGTTGGAAAATATAAATGGACTGTTTGAAAATGTGAAGGAAAAAAAAGTTTAAAAAAAATATATATATATTTTATCTATTTAAAAAAAAAAACTCTGACGGTATTGTGTTCCCCTGTTCCCCAGTTTGAGAATACCTGATCTAGGGCATTGGCTAGTCTGATGTAATGTGGGTGTCTGTGTCTATCTGTGTGTGTGTGTGTGTGTGTGTGTGTGAGTGTTTGTGTGTGTGTGTTTGTGTCTGTGTGTTTGTGTCTGTGTGTTTGTGTCTGTGTGTGTGTGTGTGTTTGTGGGTGTATGCATTGCCTGTAAGTGTGCCCTCTGTCTTTTCTCATGGCTTCTACAACTTGATGGAGTGGAGCTTTGGCCTCCTCCAGCCCAGCAGCTCCAGAGAGAATGGACAGACAGAGAGAGAGAGATAATGACATGGGGTGCTAGGTCCATAGGGTCATCTTCCTCTACTCTACTGATACTCTGGCTGGCTAGATTCCTCCCTGTCCTCCCCTGCTTCCACCGTGATGGATAGTAACCAGAATAAGGCTGATACTTTGAGTTTTTTAAGGATATTTTGTTCCCTCTCACTCTCCCTTGGATGTGAAGTGGAGTGGAAAAGTTAAGAGCGGCAGAGATGAACTTTGTGAAATTCAATCATGGAGCGGAGGCCAGAGGAGGCGTGAGGTCCCCTGTCCACAGACAGCCTTTTAAATTACACAGAATTAATTAATGTCACAAACGACAATGGCCTGAATTTGTAGGGAGCAATTATCTACATCGCTATCCCATGTGATGGGAGCAATTATCCACCGCAATGGGTACAAAATGTGACCAACATTTGGGACCACTAATAGTATTGGTGACAAGGGCTTTGTTTTTTTGTAATTACTTAGACCTACTATCCAAAAACAAATATGATAATATGAAACCTGAACTTTTCATACTGTCCCAATATTATGTAGGTACAGTATAACAGCAATGGGGAGTGTAATCAAAGTGTCTATCTCGTGTGCATTCCAGCGGGGCTTGAAACGAATCTCTTACAGTGAACGTTTTGTTTTCCTAGTGTAACAAGAACACAATGATATTCTTCCTTCATCTCCCCTCCTAACTCACCAAAAGGCAATTTGTTTCTCTCAACACCGGATTGTGTTTCTGAGCCTCCCTGGCCTCTCCTCACAGCCCTGTCTTCTTCTGTCACTAGGTCTTATTGTGTCAGCTACACACACTCACAGTGTCCTATATCATCGGGTCACACATCTCCAACAGGACGAAACACAGACACACAGAGGCAAGAATGCATTCACACACACAAACAGGTGGAGAGTGTGGATGGGGTGTGTGTGTGTGTGTTTGTGTGTGTTTGTGTGTGTTTGTGTGTGTGTGTGTGTGTGTGTGTGTGTGTGTGTGTGTGTGTGTGTGTGTGAACCGTGATGCTTTCTGAGCAGGTGTGCACAGCAATTCAAGATTAGGCTTCCCGCTACACTGCCTCTGTTTCTCTGAGTTGTACAAATCTAGATTTATGTGTGTTTTGGGGCTCTACTGAGGCACAGAAAAATGACAGAAATCTGCAGAGTTTTTCACAGTGCGGGATCATGGATACCTTAACTGTGTAGGTACCACAGATAATAAATACATGGAATGGCTTATGATACTCTTCTTCCTAGATCACCCACAGCCACAGGCCTCTATGTCGTCATCGTGGAAAACCCTCTTTTCATAGTTAATGTACTGCAACATGCTCCTTCTACGGCATTTTACATATACAATATAACATTCACTGTATCATCTGTTCTACCCATTGGGAAATACACAACCTTAAAGATTAACCACAACAACAACAACAACACCAACAACAATAAGGATAATACCAAAAACTAGCTCCCTAACCAATAATAATAATCAATATTACTTGGATATTATTATATTTTATTATCCCTGATAATCTATTTTTATAATAATGAGCCGGCAGTATGCTGTTGGAACTCATTAAAAACAAGCCCCTGTTGTAAAACCCTACATCCATCTTACTCACTCACACACACACGCACGTACGCACGCAGGGCACGCACATACACGCACGCACACACAAACTTCCCAACATCCATCATCCTACTGGGTCTCCAGCGGGAGCCAACGGTGGGACAATCTGCCCATTCCTCTCCCAACCAAACGCTGCTTTGTTGACAAGCAAGTGTGTTCCCAGATAATTGGTTTTAGCTTCATGCCGGACAAGTTAATTAATTTTAATTACTGGCAGGCATCCACTTGGGGTCAAATGGAGGGAGAGAGAGAGAGAGACTGAGTGTCAGGCAAGACAGAAGTAGAAGTTTGTGGTTTGTTAGGCTGTTTGTGTTCTTCCTCCGAGCGTACAGTGAAATGTATGTTCGTCGGACGTCACTACTCTGATAGGCTGAGCCGGGCTTAAAAACAGTCATACGTCAGCTTTGTCTTCACATGACAGAACTGGAACGGTGCAAAATAACATCTAGTATTGTTGTCCACCACAGACAGAACAGCAGTGTGTGCAGGTTACCTGTTGGGTTCAAACAAGGACAGGAGATTACGGGTTACCTTCAATGGGTAAGTGTTGCACACAGTACTAATATCCATTCACAGCAGCACTATAGAAGTAAAGGACGCATAGCAGGCTCGACCATCATTTTAACGAGGGAACAAACCCAGGAAGTATTTTGAAACCGAGAATGTGTTATTACAAAAATTGATTATCTGGGATAATAAAATAATGACAACATTAAACATAGTGGCACCAAGCTGGCACCAATCAGAATACACACACACGCGTGCATACTGTTTCACCCACTTCATACAGTATGTACGTATATACTATACTGTACTGTATTGTATTTACACACATATAATGCTGTGTTTTGTGTGTAAACATTATTGAAGTGACCAGTGTTCAATGACTAGAGTACAGTATATACGTACATACTGTATGAAGTGGGTAAAACAGTATGCACGTGTGTGTGTGTATTCTGATTGACGCCAGCTTAGTGCCACTGTGTTTAATGTTGTCATTATTTTATGAATGACAGTCCACAGGCACGACATCAGTGGATATTACAAGTTATTTGCTTTAGGACTAGGAATGTTATATTAATTCGGGGCAGATTCATTATTCATTTATATATTCATCAGGTTTGGAATAGAGTCAACAGCAGCTGTGGAGGGCAATTGTGTGTCTGGTTATTTCAACAAGTCAATTATTTGACCAATATGAGAGCTTGGACTATGAGTTTGGTATATTGGTATGTTTTATGTGATTGTCTTTGATGTGCTAACATAAACCACACTGATTTACTGGTATGCCCTTCTCAGCACACACCCCTTCCCAATAGCTACACAAATTCCCATTAACTCTGTAATCGACTGGGTCATTGATTGGTTAATTGAATTGTTAATTGATTGGTTAATTGATTGGAATCGCTGATCTGTGCCCCTACGGCCCACCGGAGACACCCTAGGGATTGTGGGATTTGTGTCAACATTCTCCCTCGCTCCGCCACGCTGTCTCATTCTTTCATCGCTTCCTCCACTTTTCCTCTCTAAACCGTGAAGCATGAGATTGGATTTATTCTGTAATAGAATAAAGCACATTGTTTCTCATTGGTGCAGAGAAAGCGAGGATATAACCGAAACAGCGCCGACTTGCCTGGTTGGGAAAGTTGATCAAAAGCGTCATATCCAAGAAGGAAGAACGGTGTTGTTGTTTTTTGGTCAAAATCTATTGAGTTTGTTTTTATTAAAAATAGAATTCCTTTCATTTCTTGGTGGTGCTCATATTGATTTGGTCTAAGCTGATGCAGTTCGCTTTAGAAGTGAAAGAGGAGGGAATGAAACAGGTAATCTTCAAGAGATCAAAGAACAAGGTTGACACAGCTATTTCCAGGGATTTATGTAACTTAACAAAGTCTACAATGATTAGGATGAAGTTTACCCCTAGACACTGCTCTAAGGTCAGGTTTGTGTTTTCCCGTAATAGTTTAAGGGAGCTAAGCTGATCCTAGATTTGTGCTCTCAGGCAGCTTCCTACCTAGAGCAATAGAAAACATTGAAATTCATACCCTCAATTCGGGCCATTGTTGTGGACTGAAAGTAATGAAGAATAACCTGTATTGTTCATATTCAACCTTCAACAATGTGAAACTCCATCTGTAGTTTTAATTGAACACGTTTCTCTGTTATCCCTAATGTCCATTATTCTGTCTCGCCCTTTCACTCCTCTTCTCTGCTTTATAGTCTTACGGAATAGAGTCACATGATCAGTTCATGAACTATTAGCTTCAGTGACACCATAAAAATAGCATCTTTCAGTATGACATCAATCCGCAGTCAACTTGTTGTTTTGTTATCCTGCTGTTTAATGTTGAATATCATTTTTGGGGGATATTCACATGGGAACGTAAAGGACAATATATTACAGGTTTTGTTTTAGATGAAGCGATGAGAATGGAAGGTCAGGACATATGGTTCTCAGTGTAGTATATTAATGACCGTCTTTAGGAAACTGAGAATGTAGCTCTGCTGCCCTTTAGATCAATTTACACTCTTGACTTTTCTGGGCAGGTACAGAGTTCCTAGAAATATCCTCACACAATGTATTGCTCACTCGGTTGCATGCACAAATGCACAAACACGCACACACTTGCTCACACTTGCATGCACAAACACGCACACACTCAGCTAGACCAGACATGATCAATACATTCTGCCTCTCACATCAGATGAACAGCTCTTGGTCCTGGAGTGCCACAGTGTCTGCAGCCTGAGGTGCATGCCAGACAACTCCTCATCTAACCAATCACCATCCTGACTGAACCAATTATGATGCTCATTCAACCAATCACAGGTCCTGATGGAACCAATCTAGCCCCCTGTCTTCCAGGGTCAGGGTTGAAGTTGGTGGGTTAGTGACTGGGTGGAAAAGAAGACTGAAGCGCCCAACGATCAGGGCTTGGAAATGTAACATATTGAGAAGAAGTTGTTGCTGTGTGTGGTTGAGTGATAGAAAATAATAGGGAATAAATAAATAGAATAGGTTTGGTTGAGAGGCAACATTTGTTACAGTTACCACAACCGGTAAGAAATAGTTTTAAATATACTTTTTGCAAGAAGGCGGCAGTGAGGGAGTTATACTGATCAAACGCTGAATGTGAATGAACTGTACGCCTGTATCTAAACTAACCTTATTAAAAAACATTCAACTCAAAGAAAACAGCAAGGGTTCTCTTCAGAGACCTTCGCTCTGTAAGCAGAGTCAGCAGAATAGTCAGGACAATGCTAACAAGTGTTCCTCCCCCAGTTCTGTTCCTCTCCAGTGTTATACTGTACTGTCAATATGAGACATCAACTCAATCACAACAGACAAAGGAGCTGACGAATCACATCTGTTTCAGATGTCTTGTATCTTAATAGAGTGTCCTGTAACGTCAGCGGAGTTAGTGAAGGTGGCATATCAAACAGACAGTGGGAGTGGACACATCATCTTCAATCACACATCAGAGGAGTGATGGATCAAAGTTATCCTAGTCCACACATATGCAGGTCAGAAAGAGGAATGCACGCATACTCACAGACAGACACATGCAAGCATACAAGCACAGGCACATGTACGCACATACTCAAACACAACTCTCTAAGGCCCTGCTCTAATTCTGCTGTACCCTTGTACACGCGCTCCAAGGATACTCCCTAACATGAGTCAGTTTGTCGGATATTAACTTGGATTCTGTGAGTTGGTCTGATTGCCAGTCGTCTCATAATAACACGGCTCTGTAACACTTTCCTCTGACGTGTTTAAGTTTAACAGCAAGTGTAGGGCGTCCTACGGCCACATCATGATCCAATTCAAATGGAAATGTAACATTCTGCTGACAACTGAGGAACAAAGGGGCTGCTAGACAGGAAGTGTGTTTTACAGAGGCTTCCGGAGTGTCTGTAAGCAGGTGAACTCAGACAGACCGAGGCCTCGCTGGATAAAGGTCAGATTAGCATAAGGCCCAAGGTCATGGGCGTTCAGGTGTCGCTCAGGCAAGATATTGTCACTTTAAGGGATCAGCAGGTGATCTTTGACTCCTGGTATTTGCCCGGCTGCTACTCTCGTTCCCCTTCATAAGCACGTCTTATCTTTGTGAATAACAGAACTTGTCCAGGCTGTTGAAAGCTTTGCGATAAGACGAAACTGCGCTTCACACCTTGTGTCTACAACTGGTGAGCCTTTAAACTATGTAAGGTATACTGAGATTTTGTACACTCAAATGATAGTGATTCAACATCTTAAGGTGGCAAAATTCACCGTTACACAACCGTTTTAGAATATCCAGGATATCCAGTAAATCTCAACAGCCACTGGAGTGATGTGTCACCTCTACAGGTATACCTGGAGCCCACCTTAAACTGCAGAGGGAAGAGTGGTAGCGTAGATGAATGCAGAACAAATCGGCTCCAATGACCAACAAATTACCACAGGGCAAGAGGTATTGCTGTTATATATGCTGTAGTCCTACTCTGGTGGGTACCAATAATGTAGTAATCGAACCAAGACTAGAGCATAGTCCTACTTCTGACCCAACAAGAGCATTGAGTCTATAACTAACACGATGAACCACATTACTCCTCCATTTCATTAAGATGTCTGGAGTTGTCATGAAGTATTGTGTTGTCTTTGCAGGATCTGTCTTCAACTTAACAATAAGACAATATCCAAACAACCTCTCTATTGTTCACTGTGTTCATCCTCCTTTTATGAATCTCAGACGACTTCACACACAGAAAAGGAGTCTGATCCCAGACAGATTAGATCTATTGTGTTTGGTTGAACGGTGAGGTCGTTATTATGTTTTCAACACTTGGTGTATAGGAGCGCTCATTTGGTACCCATGCTTCCACCCAGATTTTTTATTTAATTTAACTATGCAAGTCAATTAAGAACAAATTCTTATTTACAATGACGGCCTACCCTGGCCAATTGTGCACCAGCCTATAGGACTCCCAATCATGGCCGGATGTGATACAGCCTGGATTCGAACCAGAGACTGCAGTGACGCCTCTTAGACTGAGCTGCAGTGCCTTAGACCGCTGCGCCACTCGGGAGCGTTGGGTAAACAACAGGGCATAGTGTGTGTCTGTCTGTGGGTGTGTGTGTGTTTTGCAACACAGCCGTTAATCGTGACATTTCCAGTTGACAAGAGAGTGTATTGGTCCACAGATGGTGCTGTAGAAATGCCAATGTAATGGGACTGATTGGAGTAGCTCATCATTCTCTCTCTCTCTCTCTCTCTCTCTCTCTCTCTCTCTCTCTCTCTCTCATAAAACATAACTCACTCTCCCTTCCAACCCTACAGCATAATTTTCTCCCTATCTCCTCCCTAAAACATCATTCCCTTTCACACGTTCCTAAAACATCGCTCTCCCTTTCTCATTTGTCCCTACACATCAGTCACTTCTGCACTCGTTTCTTTAAAACCTTCCAATCCATCCAGAATGGGCCTTTCTGCCCCCAGACATGACACGATGAGCACTGATGCATCACCACCATGGCTATGGCTGGCAATGGAGCACAGAATCATGAAGAGACTAGGGAAATATACACACTTATGGACTTAAACAGAAGTATACATGTTCATTCTGTTGCATTGTATTGTATTTTATTCAGTTTGAAAGGCCTTGAGATGTCAGACTTGTATAGAAAATGTTAAATGTTAAGGCTGAAAATAGCATGAGCATATTGGAATGGAATAATAGGCACTGAACAATTAATGAAGGTCAGAGGGGTAAAAGCAGTCTAATTACTGATAATGTGGTGTTTTGCATCTCGGTAGTCTGTTTCTATTAAAACTGTATACGTATCACAGTATAGTATCAGCTCACAATTAGTTTATAATTGTGCTCAGTCGTTAAAAGGTCTTGGTTGCTTTTAATTCATAAAGGTCAGGCTGGTGGCTTACTATTCCATCTTCCATGTTACTTAACATAGTTTGTTTACATAACGATTCATATCACATATGGTCTCCAAAGCAATTAAGTCTGAATTTACAGCTTTTAGTTGCATGGCAAGCTCTGCATCCCCCCGAATTCTCTAGTGTCAAACCCTCAGTAGAGGCAAACTCTGATTCCACGTTTTCTTTTAATCCGTTAATACCAGCGCTAATGAACAGGCGATAACAGGGTACTCAGGCGTCTGATAAGCTGGAGTAGGAAAAAGAGAGAATGAGAACAGAAAGAATAAAGATGGAGGAAGGAAGAGGCTGAGAGAAGATAAATTCAGGAGTCACACACACACACACACACACACATATACACACACATGCACACATGCACGCACACATGCACACACACACACAAAACATGAACATGCAAGCACACATGCAAACATATGCCCACACTCAGCTCTTCGGGCACAAGCCTCTTAAAAGCAGCTAGCTATACTTCACTTGAACTTTCCCATCATAAGGCTTACATTAAACAGTCATTATATTATGACAAATGCTATAAACACAGTTAAAAGTGGATGTTGTCTTTTTAGAACTGAACAGAAGATATATGGAGACTGACATAACACAAGCTGTTACAGTATTCATTGAATGTAGTCTACAGTAGTGTACATACACAGCTACTTACAGTATCCTGTGGTTTATGTCATGTAATGTAAAGTCAGTCAAACTGATGTTAGCTAACGAAATAGCCTTACCCAGATTATACCATTTCAAAATAACTTCTACATTTAGAGTCTGATTGCTCTATTGTACCTCTGAATGATTGCTTTACTGTCGTTGCGTGTACAGTGGCTTGCTCAAGCATTTTTCCTATTTTGTTGCCTTACGACCTGGAATTAAATTTGATTTTTTGGGGGGGTTTGTATCATTTGATTTACACAACATGCCTACCACTTTGAAGATGCAAAGTATTTGTTATTGTGAAACAAACAAGAAATAAGACAAAAAAACAGAGAACTTGAGCGTGCATAACTATTCACCCCCCCAAAGTCATTTAAAAATAATAATATATATATTTCACCTTTATTTAACCAGGTAGGCAAGTTGAGAACAAGTTCTCATTTACAATTGCGACCTGGCCAAGATAAAGCAAAGCAGTTCGACACATACAACAACACAGAGTTACACATGGAGTAAAACAAACATACAGTCAATAATACAGTAGAAAAATAATGTGAGCAAATGAGGTGAGAAAATAAATAAATAAATAAATACAGTAGGGGGAGAGGTAGTTGTTTGTGCTAAATTATAGATGGGCTATGTACAGGTGCAGTAATCTGTGAGCTGCTCTGACAGCTGGTGCTTAAAGCTAGTGAGGGAGATAAGTGTTTCCAGTTTCAGAGAATTTTGTAGTTCGTTCCAGTCATTGGCAGCAGAGAACTGGAAAGAGAGGCGGCCAAAGGAAGAATTGGTTTTGGGGGTGACCAGAGAGATATACCTGCTGGAGCGCGTGCTACAGGTGGGTGCTGCTATGGTGACCAGTGAGCTGAGATAAGGGGGGACTTTACCTAGCAGGGTCTTGTAGATGACCTAGAGCCAGTGGGTTTGGCGACGAGTATGAAGCGAGGGCCAGCCAACGAGAGCGTACAGGTTGCAGTGGTGGGTAGTATATGGGGCTTTGGTGACAAAACAGATGGCACTGTGATAGACTGCATCCAATTTATTGAGTAGGGTATTGGAGGCTATTTTGTAAATGACATCGCCGAAGTCGAGGATCGGTAGGATTGGCAGTTTTACAAGGGTATGTTTGGCAGCATGAGTGAAGGATGCTTTGTTGCGAAATAGGAAGCCAATTCTAGATTTAACTTGGGATTGGAGATGTTTGATGTGAGTCTGGAAGGAGAGTTTACAGTCTAACCAGACACCTAGGTATTTGTAGTTGTCCACATATTCTAAGTCAGAACCGTCCAGAGTAGTGATGTTGGACGGGCAGGCAGGTGCAGGCAGCGATTGGTTGAAGAGCATGCATTTAGTTTTACTTGTATTTAAGAGCAATTGGAGGCCACGGAAGGAGAGTTGTATGGCATTGAAGCTCGTCTGGAGGGTTGTTACAGTGTCCAAAGAAGGGCCAGAAGTATACAGAATGGTGTCATCTGCGTAGAGGTGGATCAGAGACTCACCAGCAGCAAGAGCGACATCACATTGATATATATACAGAGAAGAGAGTCTGTCCAAGAATTTAACCCTGTGGCACCCCCATAGAGACTGCCAGAGGCCTGGACAACAGGCCCTCCGATTTGACACACTAAACTCTATCAGAGAAGTAGTTGGTGAACCAGGAGAGGCAATCATTTGAGAAACCAAGGCTATCGAGTCTGCCGATGAGGATGTGGTGATTGACAGAGTCAAAAGCCTTGGCCAGGTCAATGAATACAACTGCACAGTATTGTTTCTCAATGGCGGTTGGCGGTTAAGATATTGTTTCTCGATGGCGGTTATGATATCGTTTAGGACCTTGAGCGTGGCTGAGGTGCACCCATAACCAGCTCTGAAACCTGATTGCATAGTGGAGAAGGTATGGTGGGATTCGAGATGGTCGGTAATCTGTTTCTTGACTTGGCTTTCGAAGACCTTAGAAAGGCAGGGTAGGATAGATATAGGTCTGTAGCAGTTTGGGTCAAGAGTGTCCCCCCCTTTGAAGAGGGGGATGACCGCAGCTGCTTTCCAATCTTTGGGAATCTCAGATGACACGAAAGAGAGGTTGAACAGGCTAGTAATAGGGGTTACAACAATTTCGTCCGATAATTTTTTTAGAAAGAAAGGGTCCAGATTGTCTAGCCCGGCTGATTTGTAGGGGTCCAGATTTTGCAGGTCTTTCAGCCCATCAGCTGACTGGATTTGGGAGAAGGAGAAATGGGGAAGGCTTGGGCGAGTTGCTGTGGGGGGTGCCGTGCTGTTGACCGGGGTAAGGGTAGCCAGGTGGAAAGCATGGCCAGCCGTTGAAAAATGCTTATTGAAATTCTCAATTATAGTGGATTTATCGGTGGTGACAGTGTTTCCTATCCTCGGTGCTGTGGGCAGCTGGGAGGATGTGTTCTTCTTCTCCATGGACTTTACAGTGTCCCAGTTGCAGGAAGGAAATTTCTGCTTCAAAACGCTAGTCTTGGCTTTTCTAACTGCCTGTGTATATTGGTTTCTAGCTTCCCTGAAAAGTTACAAATCACGGGGGCTGTTCGATGCTAATGCAGAATGCCATAGCATGTTTTTGTGTTGGTTAAGGGCAGTCAGGTCTGGAGAGAACCAAGGGCAATATCTGTTCCTGGTTCTAAATTTCTTGAACGGGCATGCTTATTTAAGATGGTGAGGAAGACATTTAAAAAAAATAACCAGACATCCTCTACTGACGGGATGAGATCAATATCCTTCCAGGATACCCCGGCCAGGTCGATTAGAAAGGCCTGCTCGCTGAAGTGTTTCAGGGAGCGTTTGACAGTGATGAGTGGAGGTCATTTGACCGCTGACCCATTACGGATCCAGGCAATGAGGCAGTGATCGCTGAGACCTTGGTTGAAAACAGCAGAGGTGTATTTAGAGGGCAAGTTGGTTAGGATGATATCTATGAGGGTTCCCGTGTTTACGGCTTTGGGGTGGTACCTGGTAGGTTCATTGATCATTTGTGTGAGATTGAGGGCATCAAGCTTAGATTGTAGGATGGCTGGGGTGTTAAGCATGTTCCAGTTTAGGTCGTCTAGCAGCACGAGCTCTGAAGATAGATGGATGGCAATCAGTTCACATAAGGTTGGTCTATAGCAGGCGGTGTGAGAGACTGTTTTTAGAGAGGTGGATTTTTAAGAGTAGAAGTTCAATTTGTTTGGGTACAGACCTGGATAGTAGGACAGAACTCTGCAGGCTACCTTTTTTAGTAGATTGCAACACCGCCCCCTTTGACTGTTCAATCCTTTCTCGAACCACCTTTTGCAACAATTACAGCTGCATGTCTCTTGGGGTATGTCTTTATAAGCTTGGCACATCTAGCTACTGGGATTTTTGCCAGTTCTTCAAGGCAAAACTGCTCCACCTCCTTCAAGTTGGATGGGTTCTGCTGGTGTACAGCAATCTTTAAGTCATACCACAGATTCTCAATTGGATTGAGGTTTGGGCTTTGACTTGACCGTTCCAAGACATTTAAATGTTTCCCCTTAAACCACTCGAGTGTTGCTTTAGCAGTAGGCTTAGGGTCATTGTCCTGCTGGAAGGTGAACCTCCATCCCAGTCTCAAATATTTGGAAGACTGAAACAGGTTGAGAAGAAAAGGACTTGAGTTCCTGTACGTTACCACAATCACACCATTAGTTGTTAATCATTAAACAAACTCCTCTGCCTTTTTTTCTCAAGAGACGTATTTCTTCCTGTCAGCACGATGGATGGAGAACCATGCTGGGTGAATGGACAGGGCAAGATATCCAGAGAGAAAAATGATTCCGTAAAACAGAGTATGTTACAGTCCCTGATGTCTCTTTGGAAGGAGATCCTCACCCTGAGCTCGTCTACTTCATTGTCCAGGGACTGAATATTAGCGAGTAATACAAGTACAATCAGAAGCAGTGGAGTCTGACTAGGGCCCCACTGCTTTAGCAGTATGCTTAGGGTCATTGTCCTGCTGGAAGATGAACCTCCGTCCCAGTCTCAAATCTCTGGAAGACTGAAACAGGTTTTCCTCAAGAATTTCCCTGTATTTAGCGCCATCTATCATTCCTTCAATTCTGACCAGTTTCCCAGTCTCAGCTGATTAAAAACAACACCACAGCATGATGCTGCCACCACCATACTTCCCTGTGGGGATGATGATCTCGGGGTGATGAGAGGTGTTGATTTTGCTCCAGACAAAGCATTTTCCTTAATGGCCAAACAGCTCAATTTTAGTCTCTTCTGACCAGAGTATCTTCTTCCATATGTTTGGGGAGTCTTCCACATGCCTTTTGGCAAACACCAAATGTGTTTGCTTATTTTTTCTTCAAGCAATGCCTTTTTTCTGGCCACTTCCATAAAGCCCAGCTCTGTAGAGTGTACGACTGAAAGTGGTCCTATGGACAGATACTCCAATCTCCGCTGTGGAGCTTTGCAGCTCCTTCATGGTTATCTTTGGTCTCTTTGTTGCCTCTCTGATTAATGCCCTCCTTGTCTGGTCTGTGAGTTTTGGTGGGCGGCCCTCTCTTGGCAGTTTTGTTGTGATGCCATATTCTTTCCATTTTTTAATAATGGATTTAATGGTGCTCTGTGGGATGTTCAAAGTTTCTGATATTTTTTTATAACCCAACCCTGATCTGTACTTCACAACTTTGTCCCTGACCTGTTTGGACAGCTCCTTGGTCTTCATGGTGCCACTTGCTTGGTGGTGCCCCTTGCTTAGTGATGTTGCAGACTCTGGGGCCTTTCAGAGAAGGTGTATATATTATGAGATCATGTGACAGATCATGACACTTAGATTGCACACAGGTGGACTTTATTTAACTAATTATGTGACTTCTGAAGGTAATTGGTGGCACCAGATCTTATTTAGGGGCTTCATAGCAAAGGGGGTGAATACATATGCCCGCACCACCTTTCCATTTTTAGAATTGTTTGAAACAAGTCATTTTTTTCATTTCACTTCACCAGTTTGCACTATTTTGTGTATGTACATTACATGAAATCCAAATAAAAATCAATTTAAATTACAGGTTGTAATGCAACAAAGTAGGAAAAACGCCAAGGGGGATGAATACTTTTGCAAGGCACTGTATGTGCTTGCTGTACCTAAGTTCCTGTGAAACAAGGGGAAGGCCTTAAGTGTCTATTTGCAGGTTGTCTGAGGAGAACACTGTGATTTATTCAATACGGAGATGAGGACAAGGATATTACTGCTGTTGCCCCATCACATTCTTAAGCCAATACATTTCTGTGAGTGTGTGTGTGTGTTTCAAAAGTCAATCAATTGTTGCCCAGACCAACAGAGCTGACAGGAGTTTGGCTGGCCATCTCTTGGTTTAGCGTGTTTGTGTGTACAGTATGCGTGTGTGTGCGTGCCTGCTGTTAATTTCCAAAGCAGAATGATTACTGCAAATTAAGCATTTACTGAAAATGTAGTGCCCCAGATAGGTTAATAAGGAAACTTTGGTTTATATTTTGACAAGTTGGACTTTAATTGATCTTTGCATCAGACATTAGCTCAAATATCAGTTTGTTGCGAGAGGGGAAAAGTTATATTGTTCCTGCACAGTGAAATAACATCTTAAACCGTTTAAAATATTATCTTTAGTCATGGTACTCATGGGCGTCCCCAACTGAAATTATTTAGGGGAGAAGAAAAATAACTAACAGCTCTCAACACTTTATCCATCTTCACCCCTGGCAGGAATGTGTTCTCGTGCGGAATTAAAAAAACACAAGGTGTGTTATTTCCATGGATGCCAAATACCTCTCCAAAAATACTTGACATTTGATAGGTACCTTAGGCAGGGTATTCGAGAGCAATACCCTATCCTGAGCCCCAATGACAAAAACAAAACCCAATCTTAATTTGAATTCATGTCTCTGTAATTATTCATTGATTCTCAAGCTGTCAATGATTCTCCGAGGATTTAAACAAATGTCATGTGCGGAGCTGTGTGGTGGGGAGGTGTAAGACTACTTCTGCAACTCAAATGGCAACCTATTCCCTTTACAGTGCAATACTTTTCACCGGGGTCCATACGTCTGTGGTCAAAAGTAGTACACTATGTAGGGAATAGCTTGACATTTGGGACGTAGCCTATATCTAATATCCCTCCTTAAAAACCCAACTGAAATAGCCTCAACTCCCATGTGTCACCTTTTAATTTATTGCTTATGAAAGAAATGTCACATTTAGTGAGTATGGATTGCAGACATGAATTTCTTACAACGTAAACATTTCACCTGAACTGAACATATTATTTTTCATGTGGGAGTCAGTGTGGTGTACTGCTGAGGTGACAAGCACAAACGACCTTCCCCGCCTCGTGTCAGACTGTGTGTGTGTGTGTCTGTGTGTAAGTCCAATTATGCATGTAGGTGTTTTTTCCCAAACTCCTATTCCCTTCTATGTGCTTATCTCCAGCTCCAACCCAAAGTTCTCAGGAAGAGGAATCAAAAACATTGAACACCGCCTCACATTTAGACAAGGACAAACACAGCATACACAACTAATTTAGCTCTACACCTACGCTACCTAACATTGATTAATGTGAATTGTCAACCAGATGAGATGAATATATAAAATAGCCAAGGGCAATATGTCGTATTCAGAACCTCGGAGAGGAAAGACAACTTCATCTATGTTAGTCTACCTTGAGATAGATATCTGTGGCATGCAATTCGTTTCTAGCTACACTGCTTGTTTGTAAAGTTTCCAACTGAAAAAGTGTAACTTCTTCTCATACATATGCAATTAGTAAGAGGTGTGTTTGAAAATGTGAGTGTATCCCTTTTAGGGGCATTTATTTGTCCTGCCAATTAAAAATAAATCATTGAGTGCAGGCAGCAGTGGCATCGTGCGCTGGGTGAAACTATCACTGCCACCCACGCCTCTGGGAACGGCATTGTCTGTTTACCATTTACTAGTCACTATACTTAGCAGTCACCCACCCACGTACCAACACACACCCACCAATAAATAGTATACGGTTTTCAAATCCACTGATCCTAAATAATATGAGCAATCTAAAACCAATCTGATTAGAATTAGCTCTATCTGTCAAGAGGAAAATAAAACAGATATGCCAAAAACCATAATATAAACTAGCCCTGAGAAACATGGTCAACAGTTGGTGCCTGTAGACTAGGCTACTCCCTGCCAAAGAGACCCTGACAGTGGCTTGGTTGAAACCAAACAGAGCAACACCTCCCCCTAGTGGCTCAAAAATATCACCACTGGTTGAGGGGGTATTGTGGACAGGAACAAAGGGTGTAATTTCAGACCGCACTTAGGGGAATTTCTTGATTTAAAGTTTCACCGATAGAGCCCATAGTGGAGGTGTCATAATACCCATAAAACCTCAAACAGGGGAATGGTTCCCAATCATTTTTCCACCATTAATTTTTCCAACAGGGATTTTAGAAACACAGAAAATAAGGGCTGTGTTTCGTGTAGGCTTACCCTGGGTGATGTTTTGATAGCCATGTAAATCAGACAAGGTGACTTCTATCAAGAAACCATCAGTCTCATAACACTGGAATTGACAAATGGCAGTCACCAAAGGGAGTTTCCGGATATCAAGAAATCACTATATCAGCTCTGTCAAGTTTAAAATACGTTGGAAACCCATTTAACAGCAGCAGTTGTTGTTTATGTGCACTACGTCATCAAGCACAGACATTTATCCAGAAGTCAATTTGATGGAAACTTCTCTGGTTGGAAAATGTGCATATTATTTTTATGGGGATATTAGAATATCCGCAGTAAAATCAGTCACCAATTGGATGGAAGCCTAGCTACGGTGACAAAATGTATTTGCACTGTGAAAAGACAAAACACCAGAAACGAGATATGAATGTAATCATATGTTTAATGTACAATTGATTAATCCCCAAAATGTATGAATACGAAATCAAGTCTCAGAAATGCAGAATCAAACTGGGTTAAACTCCCCATAATGCATGTGGCAAGGTTATGAATCTGGGACAGACATACACTGATTTGTCACCACAAAATGGAAGATTATCATAATCATATCATATAACAATATATTTTAAAGTAATTTTAAACTCATTGGCAACCTTTCTATTCTATGCTTAAAGTTATGTTTCAAATGGGTCTCTAGATTACTTCCCTAGATTACTTCCTCCAAGTTCCCCCTGTATTCTTTACTACACATTTTACATTGTTATTGTTTGTTTGTCGTTGTAAACACACCAAAAACCTCGGTTGAAAGGTCATCATGATCAGGCCTGTTAGCTCATCCATTTACAGCCAAGGGAAGGAGGGAACCAGATAGCTGGGATACTAACGGTTTGTCCCAATAATATCTCCTTTCTCCTGAAGTGTGCACTCCTTCACTGCTTGCTACAGATCTAAAAGCATTGGATTGGTGGAGGCATGGCTAGTGAGAGTTTCCACCAACTTAGAGCAGTCATTTTCTTCAAATCAGTGAAGGGTAATGAACAAATGCACACTTTGGGAGGAAGGAGATTCAGAGTGAGCTCCAATGGTATTGGGACAGTGACACATTTGTTGTTATTTTGGCTCTGTACTCCAGCACTTTGGATTTAAAATGATACAACGACCGAGGTTAAAGTGCAGACAGTCAGCATTCATTTGAAGGTATTTTCATCCACATCGGGTGAACCGTTTAGAAATGACAGCACTTTTTTGCACACAGTCACCACATTTTAGGGGACCCAACATATTGGGACTATTTCACTTATATGTGTATTAAAGTTGTAAAAAGTTAAGTATTTGGTCCCATATTCACAGCACGCAATGACTACATCAAGCTTGTGACTACAAATTTGTTGGATGCATTTGCTGGTTGTTTTAGTTGTGTTTCAGATGATTTGGTGCCCCAACAGAAATGAATGGTAAATAATGTATTGTGTCATTTTGAAGTGGATGAAAACACCCTAAAGCTGACAGTCTGCATTTTAACCTCAGTCATTGTATCATTTCAAAGTGCTGAAGTACAGAGACAAAACAAATCAAATGTGACACCGTCCCAATACTTTTGGAGCTCACTGTAATTGGGACATATTTACTGTAACCTCACAGACTGCATTGACACAGCAGCAATCTTCAATGAATGGATATGACTACGGTTAGGAATTTTCCTAACTACATGACCTGCCTAGAAAAACACTGGACCCTAGTTAAACTTTAAGGTCCAGAGTTTTTGGTAAGGAAAAAAAAACTCCTGGCCCCTGGAATGACGCAATAACAGAACATTTATGACATAATAGCCAAAATGGCATAACCAAGCCCCTGACAGAGTGAAGAGGGGATGGAGCGCCGATGGACTGAAGATGTTAGCGATCATTATTGTTCTGTGACTGTACAATAATCATCACATTCAACCACTACATTTTTCCAACATGGTTCTTTCATCTGGTAGATTTCTTGGAAATGCATTGATCTCTCTCAATCTCTAGGGCAAATGCTGTTGGATGTTACAGATAAAGGCCTGTAGAATAGTCTCTTTTTAAAAAATCAGTTCTGAGAAGGTGCTTAGTATAGAACTCTGATGGGGACACTGGAATGAGTGTCTGGACGCAGCACCAAAAGCCGTCATTGGACTCATTGGATATTGGACGATATTGGACGTTATTGTTGCCTTTATCCTCTCCACTGCTGGCTGTTGTGTAAATCTCTCCCTCTAGCCCTCTCTCTCTTGTTCCCATGATGCAGTGGGGTGTTCCAGAGGGAAGAGTTGTCCAGCAGTCAAACTCCCCATCAACTCCACAACATTATATCTTATTATTTATCATATTCTTCATCACAAATCACTTTCAAACAGTAGAAAATAGAAAACTGTTTTAAAACCTAGAAAGCCAAAACAACAGTCTGCCCTCTCGGTTTAGTGAGTGAGCATAGCTGTCAGGGATCGCCGAGGTGAGAAGGCAGGGAGGAGGACAGCACTTGGAAAGGAGGTAAAGAGTCGGTCAGCATCAGGGTTCGTGATTGGTCTAGCTGGGTTGGTCCTCCGAGTATGATTGGCTGGAGTTGACAGGGCCCTCATGCCGGTTGGGGCTGGGGGGTGTATGGAGGTGGGGCTTCGCTGATGATGCTAGCAGAGTCTCCACCCTCAGAGAGAGGGGGAGGGAGAAGGGCGTGGTGGGAGGGGCGAGAAGTGTCCATGGCGTCGCTCTGGGCAACCTCGCTATACGGAGGAGGTTTCAGGTCATCAGCTGTGGGGTCAGAGGTTAGAGGTCAATAAGCAGAAATACAGAGCCATGCCATGAACATCTGTGTGCAGTCTAAAGAAATAAAGAAACTGTAAAGAATGTTGCGATGGTCGGCAAACATTCTTAAAACTCAAGTCTCCAACAAATGCTGGGCATCGTTTTTAATTTTAGCAAATAAATGCTGTCCGCTTATAAGCGCCGGGTCAAAAAAGTGAAATGACACATGCACAAATTTGACTCGTCTGCTCCAGTAGAATGTCACAGCATTGCCACCTGAATCAAATGATTGATCACTGCATGTGAAAAGTCTCTGTAAGCAGCGGGGAAAAAAGATCAGTTCTCCCCTTTTGTAACATTTGCAGTGCGTTCTAAATGCAACCACTGTCTTAAATATTTCACAGGGCCACCGGTGACAGAACGTACTAATTACAGTAGCTGTAGAGGAACTTCCACACCTCGAGTGATATTAAACGCCAGCCTCCCATACGTACCGGCCAACTCGGCAGTTGAAACAAATAAATGTCTGGGTTATTAATAGAAGTTTACAGTACTTTGGAATAAAAGAAATTGGGTACACACAACTTCTACATACCTCTATTTGGCATTGTCCTAGAGAATATAGTTTGCGAAATCATAGGAGGAAGTAACCACTCAACAGACTCATATCCTCCCCTACCACATCCTGTTACTGTTCAGTGAGCTGGCTAGAACCGGTTTAGGGTAAAGTTGTTCCTAGATGCTGATCTTGGGTCAGTTTAGCATTTTTCCCACTGAGGGTTAAGGTTAGAATTGGGGGAGGGGAAACTGATTCTAGATCTGTACCTAGAGGAGACCACTCCTGAGCGCTAGAACGCCGGGCAACAACCCAGTGACAGGAGAACACGCTAGCCACGCAGGAGGAAGAGGGAATAATAAGGTACTTTTGACAGTATTTTTTGTATTTATGACAAGGAAAGGGACAGTACCAGGACCAGTGTGTGGGTTTAACACTGACATCAGTTACATGTGTGAGTGGAGGAGGCTCTGTGATCATGGAGAGATCTGAGGGGTAAAGGTGTCTTTGATACAGCACACACACAATCACTGAGGGTGAGTGATCTAAGCACTGAAGATCTAAGTGACAGTACAGCCAAGCAGGGAAGTCCTCATTCATTTTAAAATGGGGCTACTAGAGCTCGGTTCCTTTACATCTTGCCTGCTACTGTAGTCAGGAACCACTGGTGGCAATAGTGACTGGGATATGAGGGAAAGAACACTCCCCTTTTGAATGTGATGAAGACCATGCTGTTAGAAATAATGACGTAATTGTGTCACTAAAGAGAGCTTCTGGGAAGAGCAAACGATGAGTCATTTTTTGTATCCAGCTCCTGTGTTATGGCTGGATGTGAGTAATCACTCCTTTCAACAGGGTAAGATGGTGTATCTTTGGCAGCAGTGTGGCTGTGACGGGCCTAAAACAAGCCTTTTGGCAGTGGTACCAGATGGCCAGCCAAGCAGTGCTTTTATACTGGGAGATGTGCACTTTTTCTCTCCTGGGTTGTGTTCACGAGGGACCAAAATGAAGCACACAGACAGAAACGGGGAGGGACTACCTCAACTTGTCCAGTAGGGAACTTGTTGTTGTTGCAAAATGTTTTCTGTTCCAAAACATGTTGAACGGTATACACTAATGAATATAACCCTGTTTGTCCCGGTGGTCTGTAAGGCTGCTGCCTCAAGGCTCAAGACCTCAGCACCAGGATGGCAGAATGAACAACCCCTCTGAAGGAGTTAGCTAATGAGCTAAACAGTGGTGAAGACAGGCTTACGGTAGCCTTATTAAGTAGCTCCAATGCAATCTTGAGTAGGCTGCAGTATTTGTGAGAGATAAAAGCCATCAACTCTAAGTGTAATGTTAGCCCCTTTAGATAAGACATGTACGACTTTAAGTGGTGTTTCTATGACCAATTTTCTGCAGTTGTGTCTCGTCACCTAACCATATCCTGTATGTGTTACCTCCAGAGACGGCTTCATATGGTGGAGGCATGTCCATGTGAGAGAA
This sequence comes from Oncorhynchus mykiss, assembly GCF_057628025.1. Classification (NCBI taxonomy): domain Eukaryota; kingdom Metazoa; phylum Chordata; class Actinopteri; order Salmoniformes; family Salmonidae; genus Oncorhynchus; species Oncorhynchus mykiss. The sequence goes on from NC_143032.1 coordinate 20,337,806, forward strand.
GGATGCTGCCGGGGGGAGAGAGGTGGAAGGCTCGCCCACTGACTCCTCATCCTGAACCCCATACCAACTGGGCCAGATAGACGTCTGGGGGATGGGGGGGGGGAGAAAGAAAGAGAGAAAGAGAAAAGGAATTAATACCACACACACGCACACTTTCATTCTCAACTGGAGTGTGATGATAAACACAAGCTAAACAGAAGCAAAAGCTCACTAGCGGCCAAAAGACAGAATCTTCACCCTGCATCTCCCCATCTCTCTCCCTCCCCCTCAAGCAGCGCCTTAAATGGCTCACTATTCCCGATATAGTGCACAACTTTTGACCAGAGCCATATGGGGCCCAGCCAAAAGTAACACACTTTATAGGGAATAGGGTGCTATTTGGGACGCACACTGTCTCTGGTCTCCCCCTGGCCTGTCTCCAGAGCCCTTCGGGGAGGCTGCTGCCTGCCTGCTGAAGTTATGGATGGCTCGGGGGCCTCCTTGCTGAACATTCCATTACAATCTAAACAGGGAGTATCATGCTTTAGACTAGAAGACTGAAAGAGGAGACGGGGTGGCAAACAGAAAAGAGAAGGAGGTTGAGGTGAGCCAGAGAGGGGTACTAAAGCAGTGAGGCAGTAAAGGCTTGGAATGGAGAGCAACAGATCATTCAAGCTGGCTCACTGGGGTGGCTGAAGAGGACCAGGTGGAATCACAGGGTTAGAACACTCACTTTACCTGGGTTCTGTTCCGAGCACAGCTACATTCTGCCTGACATTCTAATTCGTAGATTCTAGTTAGGCATGTTAACGGTTAACTGTTAATGGGCGAAAACGATATAATGCTTATTGGTCTATAGGTTAATTTGCATCATTTATTGGAATTAAAATTGGCACGTGTATTTTTGTTTGTCGCCATGCATCTTACTTATCACATGCTCACAGCATAGGGAGCCTAGTTTGAGGCGCGGAATAGCCTATCACCTGTTCTCAAAAAGCTAGCTTTTGTAAGCCCAGTCATTGCGCAACAAATAATTAGGAATGAAAATCGAGTGTTAAAAACAGTTGATGGCCACAATTAAAAATAGCTACTATTTTTATTTCTCAATCAAGTCCCGTTGTTTAGAACAGTGCTTTCTCGCAAATTGCATTTTGCCACGTTTTATTAGCTGGTCATTACAGGAGTTGGATGTTCAATAATAGGCTATAGCCTTTTGACAGCAAGCCTGTTTCCATTCTAATTACAAATGTCTGTGCATGCATAGTATTTTCTGTTGCTCACGTCATGTTACTGCTTAGATTTTATTTTACAGTTTGTTGACCAGTTAATGAGAGTCGGTTAGTCGGCTGTAAAATTGACTGAAAAGTGCATCCCTAATTCTAATTCCAGCCTAACAGAACTGTAAGGTTTGCTCATCCTGTACAAAAATCTCCAGTTATTTGAACTTGGCTTCCTTGTAGAGCCGTTTCATTTCGAGTCCAAATACACTAACAATCAAAAGGAGAACAGGCTTCCGTTCAAACCAAATGTTCAAATCAGATCAAAGGCAGAGATACTAAAGCACATAGAGTAGTGTCATTACTGGGGAGAGTTTCCAGGAAGAGCTAGCTAGTGGCTGGAATCTCCCCTTAATGACTACAGCCTTCATTCTTAGAATTGGGGCATTTCCGCCATGAGAAAGCTACGCTATAAATAGCTCTAAAAAGCTCACCTGGAAGACAAGGGCACCTATAGTAATTCAGTAAAGGAAAGGCAAGGACGGTAATAAAGCACAATTGTTATGGTGTGCATGTTGACATTTCACTGCACCTATCCGGTGTTTGTAACAATAAAAAAAGGAGACTACTTGCTCTGAGTAGCCTAACGACTTGGGCCCCTGACAAACTTTGAGACACTTGTTTGAGTAACATAGCATTTGCAGTCCTTTATTCACGTACCGGTGCTCTTTCTATCCAGTCAATCAGAAGGATATAGACCTAGGCCAGGATAGTATGGAACCGTCTGAGCGCTATTAAAAGGGACAGCAGAGGAGTCGGAGAGAGAGATGTTGAATTTGTTCCCTCATAGATCGTTTGAGCCGGGTTTTGATTCATTACTTCCAGGTGTTCTACGAAGAGCTGTTAAAACGTGTTCTAAGAACCTCCGCAGAACACAAAGGCAGAACGTACTGGAAGTAGGGCTGATGTCAGTTTCTATAACGCAACCTTGGTTTTGAAGTCTTCTCCCAGACTATGAAAACATCAAAGTCACGTGTCAGTGGTTCTAGAGATATTAGTCCACAGAGGACAAAAAAAAACACAACAGATGGTAACACTTGATGTTTAGGGAGAAGTCCCTGTCCAGTACAACAAAGGAATTCAGAAGTTCCATGAATGTCACTTTGAAAACTCCGGGAAACAAGATGTATAGCGTGGTGGTCCGTCCTCTTCTCTAAGGCACTTCTCTTGCCCCGTCCATCTTAGCTGTTCCTATTGGCTCAGAGACTTTCACAAGCTTGGGTTAGATTTTACAAGTGCTGGACAGTCACCGGTAGAAAAACCTACCCCAACATTGGCTCTCACACATCCATTGTAGCCCTTGCACTGCTTCACAAAGCCATGAGACCTTCCAGAGCCCTGACGTTTCAGCAAGGGCACTGTCTCACACACAAACACACCCGTACGTGCATACAAACACACACAAACACACAGACTACTGATACACATATACATGAGCATACACACCTACTAAACAAAGAGTCAACCTGCTGTTTAACACCACAAGACGTGGGAAGCTGAGTAATCGACACAGTGAGAAAGCCTCCCATTCTCAGACATTCTGAGTGAAAGTATAACTCATCTAAAACCACAAGCACTTTCAGGAACACAAACTGCCAACCCACCAACACACAAACCTCTGAAAGGGCAACCTTTAGCAACCCTCCTGACCTCTTCTTCTTTACTCAGAGTCAATATGATATGCTTCCCCGCGCATGACTGGAACAAAACAATGTGATTATAGTCTCTGAATAACCTGAATTAGTAGGTCTGCATCTCAAACTATTTTCTCAGAATGTGTGCCTGAGAACCACGTTGCAGACAGGATGCCACCTCCCCCCAAACCTAGTCAAATTGGTTGCTAATTGGTATACATAACTTGTATACCTATGTCAATCCATGGCCTTGGTTTGATGCCCCAATAACACAAATGTCAAAGAACCACTGCTACTTACATTCGGTCTCTCACACGTTTGATGCAGATAGGCCCTCCCTCCCACGATGACTATCTGGGCATTACGAGGGTTGTTGAGGTACGCTGCCAGCTGTCTCTGACGTGAGCGGTACCAGCACACGTAGAAGAAGATCTTGATGATGATGAATACGATGACCACTCTGAAGGTAAACAGAAAGGAGAGAGAAGTAGCAGCAATAATGTCTTATGCTGAAGTTAATGTTGTTCACATTGTAATTCTATCCATCAAATTCTACTGCATCGTGTGAATTGAAGTGAATGGAAAATATGTAGAATAGAAATGCAACTAGCTAGCTACTTACATGTACCAGTACAACTCCATATTGAGATCACTAGTTGCAGGGTATCATGGTCCCTGAAACACAAAACCAAAGCAGTATTTAGACATTTCCAGAGGCACAGTCCACTGTGTGTGTTCTTCTAAAACAAGATGACAGAGAGAATTTGTTTACTGTAAACCCAAATAGAAAACTCAGAATGGAAACCATAGCTACATCACCTCTGTGAAGAATAAAGGAGTCCCGTTCAATCTGCAAGACACACGTGGCACAATGTGAGTAACAGTTCAACATCCGATCCGAGGGATGTGTTGTGTGGTTTTAAACACCATTAACTCGTGGGAGAGGCACTTCAAACTACAGGCTGTTATTTACTCCTCCAACCATGTAGCTGGCCAGCCAAGTAAAACTCAACTCCACCATGTACTTCACATCAACAGAGTTGAGCGGAGACGAGACTGTGTGTACTGTATCTCCGGCTACACCGAGTCGTCGAAGGTCGATACTTCTTAAAAGGACAATTCCACCACTTTATAACCAGTTAATACACTATTATTAAACTGAGTAAATAAAACATTAGGAACATCTGCTCTTTCCATGACATAATGACCAGGTGAAAGCTATGATCCCTTATTGATGTCACTTGTTAAATTAATTTCAAATCAGTGTAGATGAAGGGGAGGAGACAGGTTAAAGAATGATTTTTAAGCCTTGAGACAATTGAGACATGGATTGTGTGTGTGCCATTCAGAGGGTGAATGGGCAAGACAAAATATTTAAGTTCCTTTGAACAGGTTATGGTAGTAGGTGCCAGGCGCACCGGTTTGAATGTGTCAAGAACTGCAGTGTTGCTGGGTTTCTCACACAACAGTTTCCCGTGTGAATCAAGAACGGTGCACTACCCAAAGGACATCCAGCCAACTTGACAACTGTGGGAAGCATTGGAGTCTATATATACTGTATATTCTGATATTTACATGATAGGAGCCCAAATGTAAAGTAGGTGCCGTGCTTAGAACGTTCAATTCTGTGAGACAGTCTTTTTTTATGAAACCCATGAAATCAGGGTGTTGATGTGTTCAAATTTGCTCTTTGGTAGAGTGAGGAATACCCATCGCAGAGTAAGATCGATGTGACTTTGCATTGCCAACAAGTATGGGAAAGTCCTGAGGTTTTACGTTCATCAGATGTCATTGGACTGAAATATAAAGGTAAAATGTTTTCCCTTCGGTCATTCAGATGTTTTCAGAGACACATAAAAAAACATAGCATGTCACCAAGTAGAACTTCGTAGCTACATTTTGGTGTATGGGTTATTAGGGATTGGCACCACCCTTTTTCATGATGAGATGCTAGCTAGCTGTGTGAGGGAGTGTTTGTTGGCTTGACGCCATTCGCTGAGGTAACGCTCTTGGTCAGAGGCAGCATTATGCCAGGCTGTATTATGTCAGCAGCGAATTTTGTGTTTGATGGTTTTATTAATTCTACCAGAATGCAGTGGTTACAGCCCTACAATCGATAAAAACATCGCTAAATACCAGTGAATTGAAAATGTGTTCCATCTATCTTTAAACAAAACTGTGAGGCAAATCACTGTCTCAGTCAAGGATAATTATTTGCTGGAAACAATGCCGTTTATCCTCCCATCACTAGAGTAACTCATCAACACCAAACATAACAATGTAAGCCAACTCTGGTTTATGCTTACCTTAGAAGTCAGCCACAGTATTATTAACAAATATTCATGCTTTTTGCAAAACAGATTTTGTAACAACTTATGAAATTGGAATGCAACTTTTCATACTACTTTATGCAAATTAGTTAGTGAATAGCAAAGTTCCATTCACTTCAATGGTATTTGTTTTTATTTTTAGCCTAATCGTCACCGGTGTGGAAGAACTTGACTGGCCTGCACAGAGCCCTGACCTCAACACCATCGAACACATTTGGGATGAATTGGAATGCCGACTGCAAGCCAGGCCAAATCGGCCAACATCAGTACCCAACCTCACTAATGCACTTGTGGCAAGTCCCCGCAGCAATGTTCCAACATCTAGTGGAAAGCCTTCCCAGAAGAGTGGAGGCTGTTATAGAAGCAAAGGGGGGGGACTCCATATTAATGCCCATGACTTTGGAATGAGATGTTCGACGAGCAGGTGTCCACATACTTTTGGCCATGTAGTGCATGACCACCCTACCTTAAATTACTGTCAGTAGACCTATGTATTCCATACTGCCTCATTTGCATATTAAGTGCCACATTTCCATAATATTGCAATTTAATTTAATACATTTTACTTTTATTTGAATCAATTGTGTGTTCTACATCAGCCTTGAAAATGTCCTAACAATATGACCAAACTATCTTGAGATATTGAACAAAACGTGTTAAAATTAAGAATTTGGTGCCATTATTGATTTGGGATTAACATTGACCAGTCTGCGACCTTTTGAATATTTTCTGTTCACTTGAAAGAAAAAAATCTCAGCAAAGTCCTATCCTCATGAAATGAAGTGTACTCGGTTCCTGGGAAGCTTCTCAATAACATATAATACATGAGTAAAACACTAGAACCACTGTTTCATTTTGACCCTTAACACCCAAGTTATATAGATGAAAATGACCGACCATAATTTATTGTATTAGTCATCTCAGGGATCCCGCTGAAAAAAACGTAACAGAGAAGCAATTTCTGGTTTTGCTCATCACTAAACAGTCAATAGACATGAAATCATACAATTACACTAAAACTGTTCAGGACATCAGTAAATACTTTATAATAACAACGCAAATGTAGAAAGTGTCGGAGTTGACCTTTAAACCCTTACCGTGTACTTGTCCCTCTGTAGCTGCGTGTATTTGTTTGCTGAAATCTATACTTTTGAATAAAACGTTAAACAAATACATCCACGGACTGTTTCCTCATATCGACTGACAGCGGGTGACTCGATGTAGTCGGAGGAGGTACACTCCGCCCTCTCGTCTCCGTGAACACTAACGCTACATCGTGGAGTTGCGTTTTACTTGGCTAGTAACGTAACTAGCTAGCCTGTCAACTATTAGAAAGCACAGCGAGTTATACAAACGAAAACGGCCAGCTAGCTAGCACATCAAAAACAGTATAAAGTATCTAGCGTTAGCTAGGTGTTAGATGTATAATCTAGTGAGAACGTATTACAAGGCAAGGGTACTGCCTAGTTAGCTAAAGTAGCTACTAATTAGACTAGCTAGCTAACGTTTGCTAGTCAGTTGTTTACGTCGTGCTAGCTAATAGTAAACTTAGCGAATTCGCTAAACATAACTAATAAGTTACTTACCGTATCAGCGGAGTATATCACCCAGGCTTGTCATTATGTTTTCATTTCAGCTGTGGCTTGCAGGACATTTTCGAATGTTAGCCAGCTAGCTTTAGCTTAGCGTGAACAACAATTTATTCAAATGCTGTCTATTGTAATCAGCATGCTGGGGTAATCCACTGACTACTTGTCAATTTCCAAAGTTTATTTTCCTTGCAAACATTGCGATTTAAACATTTGTAAGACCGTAAAACGAAAACAAAGAGTAGTGCTTCTTCTATAAAGTATTATGGCAGACCACACCTATTGGTGTATTGCTGCCACCTACTGTATGGGGGACAAAATACCAAAAAATACATTTTAAAAACAGTCACAGTCCAAATCACATCCATGAACAGGCTCAGGTGCCTGTGAGGTTGGAACATTAATTGACAGGATTCCTTGGAATGCCTCTGCAGTAAAATCCTTGAGTCCCAGAAAAGGTTCAGCGCAATCCCAATGATGCCTATTTTCGCAGATTCCCTGTTTGCGCTCTGCAGTTGATAACCAATGCAATAAACTCTACAAAGTTCACCTCAACATGCAACATGTCAGAATCCCTCTTTTGACAAGGAATATAATCTGGTGTCTCTACTACTACCATTACTTCTTCAACTTCACTCCTTTCTTCCACTCTTCTCACCAGCTCCGGATAGAATCTACTGGACAGCCCTTATTATTGCTACATCCGTCTTCACTCAAACAGGACACTTCAGAAATGCGAGTGCATGTTCACCATCACAACTGCAGCATTTAGGCTCAGCTGGCATATGATATATATACTTGACACATGACCAAATATTTAGCATTTATAACACTGCATGGGTTTGGGCATGAAAGCTCTCACAGGGAATCTCATGAAACCCAAATAAACGTGAAAAGGAAGGGAGAGACCCGTCATCAAAAAACTGTGGAACGGATACAGTGGACTTCCTCACTCCATCCACCATGCTCTCCATAGCCAATGTGAGCAAGACCTTTAAACAGGTCAACATTCACAAAGCCGCGAGGCCAGACGGATTACCAGGACGTGTACTCAAAGCATGCATGGACCAACTGGCCAGTGTCTTCACTGACATTTTCAACCTCTCCCTGGCCGAGTCTGTAATACAGACATGTTTCAAACAGACCACCATTGTCCCTGTTTCCAAGAAATAGCAAAGGTAACCTGCCTAAATGATTACTGCACTATAGCACTCACATCGGTAGCCATGAAGTGCGTTGAAAAGCTGGTCATGGCTCACATCAACACCATCATGCCAGAAACACTAGCCCCACTACAATTCTCATACTGCCCCAACAGATCCACAGATGACGCAACCTCAATCACACGCCACACTGCCCTTTCCCACCTGGTGCCTACAAAACTCATCACTAACCTAAGACCATGGGACTAAACGCCTTCCTCTGCAACTGGATCCTGGACTTCCTGACGGGCCGCCCCTAGGTTGTAAGGGTAGGCAACAACACATCTGCCACGCTGTTCCTCAACATTGGGGCCCCTCATGGGTGCGTGCTTAGCTCCCTCCTCTGCCCTCTGTTCACCCACGACTGCGTGGCCAAGCACCACTCCAACACTATCTTTAAGTTTGCTGACTACACAACAGTGGTAGTCCTGATCAGCGACAAAGATGAGACACACTGCCAGGACAGCAACCTCTCTCTCAATGTGTTTAAGACAAAGGAGCTGATCGTGGACTATAGGAAAAGGAGGGCCGAACAGGCTCCCATTAACATCGACAGGACTGAAGTGGAGCGGGTCAAGAGTTTCAAGTTCCTTGGTGTCCATAACTTTTTTTTCTCCCACCAGGAGACTGAAAAGATTTGGCACGTGCCCCCAGATCCTCAAAAAGGTCTACAGCTGCACCATCCAGAGCATCCTGACCGGTTGCATCACAACCTGGTATGGCAACTGCTCGGCATCTGACCGTAAGGCGCTGCAGAGACTAGTGCGTACGACCCAGTACATCACTGGGACCAAGCTTTCTGTCATCCAGGACCTATATACTAGGCGGTGTCAGAGGAAGGCCCAAAAAATAGTCAAAGACTCCAGTCACCCAAGTCATAGACTGTTCTCTTTGCTACCGCACGGCAAGCAGTACCGGAGCGCCAAGTCTAGGACCAAAAGGCTCTTTAACAGCTTCTCCCCCCAAGCCATAACTATTTACATTGACCCCCCCCCCCCCCCCCCCCACTGCTGCTGCTCGCTATTTATTATCACATGACAAATGACCTCGACTAACCTGTAACCCCACACATTGACTTGGTACCGGTACCCACTGTACAGTATATAGCCTCGTTATTGTTATGTACATTTGATGTGTTACTTTTTGATTGATTCAATTTTTTTTAAACTATAGTTTATTTAGTAAATATTTTATTAACTATTTATTGAACTGCATTGTTGGTTAAGCATTTCACAGTAAGACCTACTTGTTGTATTCGGCGCATGTGATAAATAAAATTTGATTTGAATTCTTCACATAAACTCTTTGCTTTTACTTCTAGCGCCACCTCAGAGATAACACCATGATAAGCGCCCCGCTTTGAAGATTTTTTTATTTGATTTATTTTACCTTTATTTAACTAGGCAAGTCAGTTAAGAACAAATTCTTATTTTCAATGACGGCCTAGGATTGTACCTTGTCAGCTTGGGGATTTGAACTTGCAACCTTTAGGTTACTAGTCCAATGCTCTAACCACTAGATCCACACGACACATTCCAATCCGCTATCTTCTTGAGTCGCAGAGCACGCACTTTCTGTTCCATAGATATAGTTCTGGAAGAACTTGTCCCGATTGGTGTTTTTAAATCACTGATGAAGGATTTTGAGGCTGATTCCCTGACCTGTCAATGTTTTTAATTTGCTGTTTTGTACTCTTGTTAATTCAATGGTTTTTGCTAGATTACTTGTAGTTTTTCATGTTGTCTGTCTGTAATTGTTTTGTAATGACTTGGTGCTGCCTATCTTGGCCAGGGCGCTCTTGAAAAATAGATTTGAATCTCAATGAGCCCTTCCTGGTTAAATAAAAGTTAAATAAAAAAAATATATACAAAAACACTAAATAAGCCCACTTCTTGTTACTCTCATCGACGCCACCTCATCCAACGCATCCACAATTTGAATAGCGACTTCAACCGGATCTCCCACAACCTCGATCCAAAACCCTTACTCCAACCAAAAACTAATCAGAACTACGCATGGAATTAGTAGATTACACTTCCACTTTACTTCTCCTATTTCCTTTTGGATTTACCACTGTAATCCAATTCTTCTCACACTCATCTTGACTCGACATGCCATCTGATGCAAACATACCATCCACTTCTGCCATTTTATGAGTGCAACGTAAAGCCCTTTCTATCAGTTCTTCGATTCTTCTTCTATGATATCATGGCAGTCCTTAAACAACTGTTGTTTAGTGTGCAATCAATCATGGTCTGCCAAATTCTGTACTACTAAGAAAATCTAATTAAAAAAACAAATACATCCCTACTAACTTCTACCACATCCTCCCCCTCCCGAGTCGTGTTGATAACCTTCCCAGTGAAAGCTATGAAGTTAACTTTATTCACTATCAAAGTGTCCTTTGACACAGCACGTTCATGAGTGCAAGATTTCTGAACAGGTCTGGAAACCATGCCAGGACCAGCAGAAGCACCAACCCGTCAGTAGGTCCACTTACTACAGTAGCAGCCATGGGAGCTCCATCAGTCCACATTGTAGTTCCACCAATCAGTCTTACAGCCTCTGCATATGCTACATCATGACTGCTTTTATATCTCTGAGCCTCTCTCTACACCTGGCATCCACCAAATGCTGCACTATGTTCCCTCCCACAATTACACCACTAAACCTTCACATTGCTCCCACATTCACTCCAATCATGTTCCCCTCTACACTTGGCACATCTTTTCTTTCCTTTACACTGAACAGCTACATGTCCCATCTTTGGCATTTTAAACACTGCAATGGAGATGGGCCAAATCCTCTGACATTGAAACTAAGGAATCAAATCTACTTTTCCAGGAGAAACCTTCTCAAACCTCAACAGCACTGATAAGCTTTCACTTCTTTGACTCTTTCCTACTGATCAACCTTTTGCCCTCAATCACTCTGCCTCACATTTGATTTAATATAATCTATAGAAAAAGATATTGGGACCCTAGTGATGACTCCCCTCCACCTATCATAAAAAAAGTATGTCCGGGTCACGGAATTTTGAAACTTTTCAAAATAAAAGTCCCCAGCATAATAGTAATCAAATCAAATGTATTTATATAGCCCTTCGTACATCAGCTGATATCTCAAAGTGCTGTACAGAAAACCAGCCTAAAACCCCAAACAGCAAGCAATGCAGGTGTAGAAGCACGGTGGCTAGGAAAAACTCCCTAGAAAGGCCAAAACCTAGGAAGAAACCTAGAGAGGAACCAGGCTATGTGGGGTGGCCAGTCCTCTTCTGGCTGTGCCGGGTGGAGATTATAACAGAACATGGCCAAGATGTTCAAATGTTCATAAATGACCAGCATGGTCGAATAACAATAAGGCAGAACAGTTGAAACTGGAGAAGTAGAAACGTGTCAATAAATAACCTGTATTTATTCATGATATATGAAAAGTTATTCTCTAAATAATAACAATGATTCCTATTTGCTCATATTTAAATGACATTTTCATTAAATGTGGGTTTTTAAAACATATTCCCGAGGTAAAAAATAAATGCCCACAATGCTAATCACTGTATATGGAATACATATTGACTTATAGAGCAAAAACTATTCTAGGTGCCGCAGTAAAAGTATTGTAGGGAATACTTAGTGGGGTCTGTGCAATGTATATGGTGTCATTATATTGGGCTCTGAATAATACCGAGTGTTGCTGGCCTTTTACTCCACCTATTCCATTGGCCTCAACTGTATATGGAATACATATTGGTTTATAAAGCAACAAAAAAAATGTTTGACCAGCAACACTCCATATTATTCAGAGCCCCATGAAATGATACCATGTATACCACAGGAGGTTGGTGGCACCTTAATTGGGAATGACGGGCACGGCTGGAGGGGAATAAGTGGAAAGTTATCAACAACATCTAACATATGGTTTCCATGTGTTTGATACCATTCCATTGGCGACGTTCCAGCCATTATTATGAGCAATCCTCCTCTCAGCAGCCTCCACTGATATATACATTCTACAGACCCTTCTGAGTACTCCACAACCCACTTTTACAACATAATATATAATAGTTTTTTCTCTATAAGCCAATGTGATATGTGCTGTGGCCAATGTAATGGGCTAATGGGAGTAAAAGGTCAGCAACACTCCGTATTAATCAGACCCCCATGAAATGACACCACATATAGATTCTACAGATCCTGTACTCCCCACCCCACTTTTACATCTGCACAAAAAATTATTTTCATGTACAGCTCTAGATTGGTACCGTATAGTGTCCAGGCACCCGATTTTAAGCCATTTGACCACAGTAAAAAGCCAGCAACACTCAGTATTATTCAAAGCCCCATGAAATGACATTGTTCCCCTATAAGCTAATATGTAATTTAGCTAATGTAATGTACAGTGTATTGCATTGGGACTAAAGGGATGGGTGGAGTAGAAAGGGCTACTGGGTATTTAGATGACAGTCATTCAAGAAATAACACCATACATAGACTAGATTAATAGGGTCTATGGAATATTATGATCTTTACATTCATTTACTTAAGCTCCAACCATTTCTCAATGTGCTCCACCTTATAATATTATGTATCTTATATAAAGTACTAGTTATTTTACCAGATTTAGTTATAATTTTGTAACATTATTTTAACATTATGCACTATGCACAAATTCTAGATTTCACATACATAGCATTTTACCGCAGACTTGAATTATGTAGGGAAAATCGGGAAACCGGAAGTGAATGTTGCTGCCATGACACTAATGCACTTTCTTTTGCTACGTTCAAACCAAGTGGGAACTCAGAACTCCAAAATTCCAATGGAAATTCCGACTCGGGAACTCAGTAGCTCCGAATTTCCGACCTTAAGATCCCTGGCGTCATGATTTTACCTGGTATTTTTCAGAGTTTGCAGTTGTTTTGAACGCGGCATTAAGCACCCATTTGTTTGACTTCCTCCTACCTAGGCTGCAGTCCAAATTCAAAGTAGACAGCCCTCGGCCCTAAAGCCTCAGCCCTTGAATTACATTTTACATCGTCACATCCGAGTGTACATTAAATGTCCCTTGCCCAAGCGAGGGAGAGTGATTATCGAAGAGGCATTAAAGGCATTTAGCCCGTCTGGTAGGCTCGCTTCACTGGGCAGCTCGCGGCTGGGTTTGTAGTCCGTAATGGGTTTGTTGTCCGTAATAGTCTGCAAGCCCTGCCACATCCGACGAGAGTCAGAGCCGGTGCAGTAGGATTCAATCTCAGTCCTGAATTGATGGTTTGTCTGAAGGCATAGCTGTATTTCTTATAAGCGTCCAGATTGGTGTCCCACTCCTTGATAGCGACAGCTCTAGCCTTTAGCTCGGTGCGGATGTTGCCTGTAATCCATGACTTCTGGTTGGGATATGTACGTACGGTCACTGTGGGGACGACGCCGTAAATGCACTTATTGATGAAGCCGGTGACTGAAGTGGTACATTCCTCAATGTCATTGGATGAATCCAGGAACATCTCTATTTTGGTTTGGTCAGGGTGTGATTTGGGTGGGCATTCTATGTTCATTTTTCTATGTTTTGGAATTTCTTTGTTTTGGCCGGGTATGGCTGTCAATCAGGGACAGCTGTCTATCGTTGTCTGTGACTGGGAGCCATACTTAGGTAGCATTTTCCCACCTGTGTTTTGTGGGTAATTGTTTTCTGTTTAGTGTTCTGCACCTGACAGGACTGTTTCGTTTCTCACTTTGTTATTTTGTTCTTGTGTTCAGTGATAATAAAAATCATGAATACTTACCACGGTGCGCTTTGGTCCGATCCACAGATGCACTGTGTTTCCTCTGACACATTGGTGCGGCTGGCTTCCGGGTTGGATGCGCACTGTGTTAAGAAGCAGTGCGGCTTGGTTGGGTTGTGTATCGGACGCATGACTTTCAACCTTCGTCTCCCCCGAACCCGTACGGGAGTTGTAGCGATGAGACAAGATAATAGCTACTAAATCAATTGGATACCACAAAATTGGGGAGAAAAAGGGCAGATTGTTTTTTTTTTAAGAAAAAAAAACTAAAACAGTTTCAACCAGCGATTGAGTCGTGAGACTCTGCTGTAGAGCTCATCACTCCCCCTAACTGGGAGGGGGCCAGATAATTACTCGATGCCGACATCTTTCTAGCTGATTTACCCGCTGAAGCTATGTTGCGCTTTGTGACCTCTGACTGTTTCATCCTAACATCGTTGGTGCCGATGTGGATAACAATATCCCTATACTCGCTACACTCGCCAGTTTTAGCTTTAGCCAGCACCATCTTCAGACTAGCCTCAATGTCGGTAGTGACTAGGTTGTTCAATTTGTCAGAGCTAATGGTGGGAGGCTTCGGCGTCTCAGACCCCATAACGGGTGGAGGACAGACCAGAGAAGACTGACTGACTCGTTGCTTAATGGGGAAAACCGGTTGAAAGTTTCTGTCAGCTGAATGAGCGACACCGGTTGAGCATTCCTACAGCATTTCCTTCCAGAAGCCATGAGAAAATTGTCCGACTGCGGGGACTGTGCGAGGGGATTTATACTAGTATCTGTACTTATTGGTGGTACAGACGCTGTTTCATCCCTTCCTACACTTAAAATTACCCTTGCCTAACGATTGCGTCTGAAGCTGGGCTTGCAGCACAGCTATCCTCGTTCTCCTGTATATTACGAGTACAGTGATTGCAATTAGAAGGGATGATGTTAATGTTACTACTTAGCTTCGGCTGGTGGAGGTCGTGTAGAACCATGTCCAGATAAAGCGTCCGGGGGGAAAAAGTTGAATAAAAAACATAAAACGGTAATTTAAAAAGGTAAAAACTGTAAAGTTGGCAGGTAGCAAAGAAACGTTTGCAACAAACCGCACAGCAGCACAACCATCTCTGCAGCACTCCACCAATCAGGCCTTTATGATAGAGTAGCCAGACGGAAGCCACTCCTCATGACAGCCTGCTTAGAGTTTGCCAAAAGGAACCCAAAGGGCTCTCAGACCATGAGAAACAAGATTCTGATGAAACCAATATTGAACTCTTTGGCTTGAATGCCAAGCATTACATCTGGAGGAAACCTGGCACCATCACTACGGTGAAACATTGTGATGGCAGCATCATGCTGTGGGTATGTTTTTCAGGGGCAGAGACTGGGAGCCTAGTCAGGATCGAGGCAAAGATGAATGGAGCAAAGTACAGAGAGATCCTTGATGAAAACCTGCTCCAGAACATTCAGTACATCAGACTGGGGTGAAGGTTCATCTTCCAACAGGACAACGACCCATAGCACACATCCACGGCAACACAGGAGTGACTTTGTGACAAGTCTTTGAATGTCCTTGAGTGGCCCAGCCAGAGCCTGATCGAACATCTCTGGAGAGACCTGAAAATAGCTGTGCAGCAAAGCTCCCCATCCACCCTGACAGAGCTTGAGAGGATCTGCAGAGAAAAATGGGAGCAACTCCCTAAATACAGGTGTGCCAAGCTTGTAGCGTCATAGCCAAGAACACTCAAGGCTGTAATCGCTGCCAAAGGTGCTTCAACAAAGTACTGAGTAAAGGGTCTGAACATTTTGTGAATGTGATATTTCAGTTTTTTAAACCTGTTTTGCTTCGTCATTATGGAGTATTGTGTGTAGATTGATGACAAAAAACAAACAATTGAATTCATTTTAGAATAAGGCTGTAACGTAACAAAATGTGGGAAAAGGCAAGGGGTCTGAATACTTTCCAAATGCACTGTAATTTGTATCCATCATTTACTCAAGTGTTTCCTTTATTTTGGCAGTTATATTAAATGAGATATGAGGTCCAGATGTAAAGCAGACCCAGATCTATAACAGCAATTGAGTAAATACTACATGAACTGGGAGTCAAAGACAATGAATGATCTCCTTTGGCAGTAAGGTATGTTTAAGCCTGCATACTGGTTCAAGTTGGTTCAACTCCTTGGATAAATTTAGGATGAGACTCCTGCTGCTCTCTAGGCTGATAGGTGGTGGAGTGACAGCTTTTTCCAATTTTCTTTTCCGGGCTTGCTACAAGCAAGGTAGAAAAGCCATTGTCATAATCTGTTCATTTAATCACTGGTAACAATCCACGTGCGTCATGAAATATGATTGCATCTGTTATGTTAAAGTTTGATGGTAAAGATCTGCTTGTTCAGTTATCCATATTTGCTAATTGTCTACCTTGAATTTTGGCTTGTATTTCAAGTTTGGAACCCAGAATTAATTTGAATGTGTACTCTGCTAGTTTATTTAGAGGGTCATTTAACCAAAAAAACACATAGTTTTTGGCTGATCTGAATTCCAAATATTTTGCAGCCTCGGAGTGGTGTGCTCCTTTCTGTTGAATGAGTAGGACCATGTAAAATGTTTGACCACCTGACCCATGACACAAACCTTATACTACAGGGACTTTCTCAGCAATCATGATGTAAATACATAAACACAGGTGCATGGCCACTAAGGTTTATTCAATTATTTCCTTCTGTTGTAACTGCCCAGTTAGCCTTCTCACCCGGGTTAGTTGGTTTAGCTCCTTGGACCACTCCAGAATGAGACTCCTGCTGCTATCGAAGCTAAGTGATGCAGTTACCTCTATCACCACTCTCTTCTGAGCATGCTGCAAGGAAGGAAGGACAGCCATGGCCATATCTGTTCATATCACCTGTGGTAACAGTCTTGATGTGAAGGTTTGTATTTTTTTAATATGTCAAAGTTTGTCGATGAACAGCTTCTTGACTTAGTATTTTTTGATGTAATGAATGACTGGGACAGTGTGTGTTTATGTGTGATTGTGAATGATGTCATACCTTACTGATATCCTTCACCTCCTTGGCCAGTTCTTTGATGAGCTGAAAAATGCTTGTGTCGTGCAATCCACAGTTAGGTTAGTCTGACGGAAAGACTGACACAACCAGGCAAGTTAACATTTAACATCCACTGACATAATCATGTTTGAATTGGTGGACATTGATGCCCTTTAAACTGCTCTAATACAACTGAACCTTGATCTCCAGTCTTCCTGGCACAGTGAAGACAAGACTATGGAGTGTAGCAAAGCAAGACTGAAATACATACAGTATCACAATGATATATAGTATAATTTCCAATGGAAACCATTTAGCGTCTACACTTCTGCTCACCTATAGGCTGTGACCTATTCTCCTTTCTCATGATTGAGGGTGCATAGATTTTCTAGGATCTTTAAGCCCCGAGACAATGGAGACATGGCTTGTGTATGCGTGCCATTCAGAAGTTGAATGGGCAAGACAAAATATTTAAGTGCTTTTGAATGGGGTTTGGTAGTAGGTGCCAGGCTCCGTGGTTTGTGTCAAAAACCTTTTTTCCACACTCAACAGTTTCCCATGTATATCAAGAACGGTCCACCACCCAAAGGACATCCAGGCAACTTGACACAACCATGGGAAGCATTGTAGTCATGGGACAGCATCCCCGTGGAACGCTTTCGACACCTTGTAGAGTCTATGCCTCGATGGATTTAGGCTGTTCTGAGGGCGAAATATTAGGAAGGTGTTCCTAATGTTTTGTATACTCAATGTATATGGTAACTGCTAACATGCTAGTAGATACCATATACTTCCAGACATTGCGCTAATGCTAATTAGCATTGAATCACAAAACTACCTCTAACTTCCTTCATACTGGATACAGAGACATACAAATGGTATCCTTGAGTTCATTGCCATAATTGGAACCCTTAATGTGTGTTAGTGTGTTCGGGGGCAGGGTTAGAACTCACCTGCACATAACCCCAATGAGAGAGAAAGAGAGAGCACATACAGTAACCACTGACAGAAGAAAATGAAAAACAAACAAACCGTCTACGGCCTGAGGTGGGCAGCCCAGAAGGGTGAAGAAGAGCACGGCACAGATGCAAAACAGTTTGTCATAAGACGAGGAAGCAGTTGACCTCTTGAAAAGAACAAAATAAATGTCAGCTGAGTCAAGCGCGAGGCTTCACAAGATAGCCTCCAACAGCAGCAAAGTCATGGAAGCATTTCTTCCAGAGGATCGCCTTAAAGATTTAGGGGTAGCTCTAATACCTCTTCAGTAAAGCTTAGGCATCAATTGGAATCTGGAAAAAGACAGCTTCACCATATAAAACAAACCATATAATTCAAACCAGGAATGAAGAAGAGGCACAACTCTGAGCTACGGAGGTACGGTTAAAACTCACAGATATTTGCTTGAAACTACTTATCTGGATACCCATCGATGAGCTGGAGTTCTATGAATAGGAGAATGGAAAGAAGGGAGGGGGTCTTGTCATGTATTTATTTACTGGGCCAAAGCACATCAATCAACATTTCTGTAAATGTACCAGATCCAACCAGTTAGTTTCCATCTAGTCATTGGACGAAGAGTTGGAGGGATATTCATCAACATTTATCAGATATTATTCAATGCCCTTCTCATGACATGCAGTTTACTTGGGACATACCTGTGACATTAGATACATTCTACACCTCCATGGCTATGAGGAGGAGAGAGACAGAAGGGAGTCAAATCAGGCATAAATAAAAGACAAGTAAAACAATTAAAATAGTTCATTTAAAAAATATTAATATAAATGTAAAAAGATTTAAGACAGACTGTGGCCAATGAATGAAAAATAACATTTTCAGAATGGTTGTTTATTTAGTCATTTTTGTAGCAATATTTATTCCATGAACAAGAGAGTTGATTTTAAAGCAATGAATGTTTTAGAAAAATGATTCACTTTGGCAGTTGTTTTGACAATTCGTTCTCTTGTTAATTTTTGTTTATATTACTTTGTAAAGAGTGCCATCATTTGTTATAGGACTTCAGTGCCCCCTGCAAAACAAACCCTTTCTGAAGAAGACATCCTGTGTGCCATTACAAATCCTATGATGAAGGGGAGAGGGAGAATACAGAAGGTCCACTTCAAGTCATCACCAAGTCAAACTAGATCTGCCAGTGTGCATAGGAACAAAGATAAAAGATAAAAATAAATAAACACCTCACAGCTCAAATTGTATTTGTCACATGCGCCGAATACAACAGACCTTACAGTGATATGCTTACATACAAGCCCTTAAAACTTCTTAGGGATCAAATCCCATTAACGGGATCAATTTGGCAACATCCTGTGAAATGGCAGAGCGCCAAATTCAAATTAAATTATTATAAATATTTAACTTTCATACAATCACAAGTGCAATACACCGTGCACACCATCCAGCCACCGTGTCAGATTTCAAAAAGGCTTTACGGCGAAAGAAAACCATGCTATTATCTGAGGACAGCACCCCATCAAACAAACACAGACAATCATATTTCATCCCGCCAGGCGCGACACACAACTCAGAAATAACGATATAATTCATGCCTTACCTTTGACGAGCTTCTTCTGTTGGCACTCCAATATGTCCCATAAACATCACAAATGGTCCTTTTGTTCGATTAATTCTGTCATTATAGCTCTAAAATGTCCATTTATTTGGCGCATTTGATCCAGAAAAACACCGGTTTCAACTCGCGCAACATGACTACAAAATATCTAATAAATGACCTGTAATCTTTGTCAAACATTTCAAACAACTTTCAATACAACTTT
This sequence comes from Oncorhynchus mykiss, assembly GCF_057628025.1. Taxonomy (NCBI): domain Eukaryota; kingdom Metazoa; phylum Chordata; class Actinopteri; order Salmoniformes; family Salmonidae; genus Oncorhynchus; species Oncorhynchus mykiss. Next base: position 20,357,414 of record NC_143032.1, read on the forward strand.
AGGTAGTTTTTAACGTAAATAATCAATACAATTTAAGACGGGATAAACTGCGTTCAATAGCAGATAAAAACAAAGTGGAGCGAGCTTTCAGGTCGCGCGACCCTCGTTCTGAACAGCCCTACTTCTTCATTTTTCAAAGGAAAAATATCAACCAATTTCTAAAGACTGTTGACATCTAGTGGAAGCAATAGGAACTGCAAGCAAGTGCCTTAGAAATATAGATCCACATAGAAAACCCATTGAAAAGAGTGACCTCAAAACATTTTTTTTTCCTGGGTGGTTTGTCCTCTGGGTTTTGCCTGCCAAATAAGTTCTGTTATACTCATAGACATTATTCAAACAGTTTTAGAAACGTCAGAGTGTTCTCTATCCAAATCTACTAATAATATGCATAGCTTAGCTTCTGGGCCTGAGTAGCAGGCAGTTTACTTTGGGCACGCTTTTCATCCGGACGTGAAAAAACCACCCCCTAGCCAACAATGCTTTAAGAAGTTAAGAAAAAAATAAAAATAAGTGTTAAGTAAAATAATGAAAATAGAAAATAAAAGTAACAAATAAACAGCAGCAGTAAAATAACAAGCGAGGCTATATACTGGGTGGACTAGGTACTAAATGTGTATGAAAACCATTATCAAAAGTGTTTTTCGTTCACATTTACCTCAAAAACCAAGGTATGAATACTGTTGTGTGCATTTTTTGTTAATGTGTATAATTTAACAAATTTGGACTCACAGACTTCACCCTCCCTACACCTGTTCCCTACACCTGTTCACTATGCACTGCAAAATCATTCTGGCTATGGATACGGAGAACATTAATATACCCATTGGACTTTGGGCTCTGCTGGGAGTTTGGATGATTTTATTCTGCTTTGCCACTAATATCATAATAAACACGGACAAATAAAATATGGTGTTATTGTTGTGCAATAACCCTACTAAACCCTACTAAATTTACCCCAAAAGGTTCTGAGGATCCATTAAAAGGGGTTCTTTGAAGAACCCTTAGAGGATACGCCAGGAACCTTTTCTTTTTTTCTTCAATTTCAAGTCACATAGCCAATGGTCTGAATATTTTTGTAAATAAGGTAGATGTTTTTTTACTTTTAACACATTTGCAAAAATTGAAAAATAAACTTTTTCTTCATCAGGGGGTACTTTGTGTAGATTGCTGAGGAATTATTTTTATTTGATACATTTTAGAATAAGGCTGGAACGTAACAAAATGAGGAAAAAGTCAAGGGGTCTGAATACTTTCCGAAGGCACTGTACTCCGTCAGTCATAGGATGATGTTTACACTAATTTCATCAGGTCCGAGTAAACATTTGCATACGTAATATTGGGTATGCTATAATATCCTATCAAATATTGCCATAATGAAATAAAAACAATACTGTCCATAACAATGGAGGATGCCGAGGGGAGAAAGGCTCATTATGTCTGGAACGGAGCAAATGTAATCAAACATGAAAACCATGTGTTTGATTCCATTCCACCTATTCCGCTCCTGCCATTACCATGAGCCCTTTCTCCCATATTTAGGTGCCACCAACCTCCTGTGTTCCATAAGTACCAACAGACTTTTTCTAAAATGTATTTCCAATAAGTTCAGGGTGGGATAGAACATTTGCAGTGTGACAGAATATGTCTAACTTCGCATGGCCAGTGAATCCTTTATTATTGGGGGTTTAACCAAGTCACACTTTTTTTGTATTTCCACATACTCATAAAACAATTCTATTGATTTGCTCTAAAAATACAGGAGTCTTAGTTAATTCAAAATCTTTAACTGTTTTCCATATCTCTAATCAGTGTAGTAGATTCAGGAACAAAGACATTGAACATTTTCACTGTCAATAGACAAATAACATCTCTGCATCAGATGCTTTTCTTTAAAAGCATTACATTTCTGTGATTTGACAACAAAAGTAAACCATTCTTTAGAAGCCATTTATCCTATGGAGCATTAAAACGGATAGCTTCAAATCATTGCTAATTTAAAACACCAGTTATTGGCATTCCGAAGGGAACAGCCACGTCAAAAAGAGATCATACTTCACCCTCACTAACTCAGTTCTCAAAAATAAGGAAATTGTCCTCAGAAAAGTCAGCAATGGCAGTACATTTTCTAAATCACCCAACAAATCTGAAACTCATACTAAACAACAAGATATAGGAACTTTTTCCATCAATAATTATTATTGGGTTTAACCACCGACGGACTCTATAAAACTTTATTGGCATTTGTTAAAAAACTTTTTGAAACAAACAAGTTCATCAACAAAGTGATGCATTGCCTACATAATCTGAGTGATGCTAGACAGCTGCAGCACCTCTTCAGACCGGGTCTGAGAATCAGTCCCCAGCTTATCTGTTATCCTCAATGACAATGGTTCTCCTGGGGTAAGTGTCTACTTCCACAAAGATGTAGCGGAACTCTAACTTTCCAGTTTCAGGGTTCTGTTGAAAGAGTTAAAACACGTTCACCTTATGTCACAACAAAAAGAGCCGTTTATGCCAATATTTATTCTCTAATTAATGGAGAATCTTGTTTCTGATATCAATAAAATAATGTCTCTAAACGCTATAGCGTTTAGGTCAATCAAGCAGAAATTGCACATAAAATAATATGGCTAGGGAATATGTCTAACCTCTTTAGATTCTGTGTGCACAGTTCCCTGCCGGCCTGGTTCTTCTCCCTGGATGTAGAACTTCAGTCTCATGTGCTTCAGTCCATCTTTCATGTACTCCACATGACTGTGGGGGGAAAAAATAACATAATAAACATGCTAGTAATCGCACAGTCTGTTTAATGCAGTGATCTTGTATTCCTATCACAGTGTATAAAGAAAGACCATCATGGTAAAAACAAACGTTGATCTCACCTGATTTTCTGTCTTCTACCTCGGCGGGACGTTTCACCGAAGCACTTGATTGGCTCCCCGAACACTCCAATCACCTGTGGTTTTACAAAGAGGAAGGAAGAAAACAATCAACTTTACACCCTGGGGTCGAATTAGATTTCAGAAATCAATCTTTTCTAAAAGCAGACCATCAAAAATCTGTTTTAAACCATTTCACCTGTGTTTTATATTGAATGTCGACAGTGTTTTTTTTGCTTCAATCTTCCCACAAAACGCATTAACGCAACACATTTGGCAGAATTTTTTCCCATCAGATGACAGACGTGAAACGCTATTTGGCTAGCAGCCACACATAAGCAAATTAGCTTACAATGAATAAGCAAGGTATTTTTTTTTTAGGAAAAATTATGCATGGCCATCATATGTATAATATATATTGTAGAAAGAATGTAGCCAGCTACATTTCCTAATGTTTTGCTTGAAGTAAATCTTGCATTTTACTTTGATACCAGAGAAAAACTACACCAGAGGAAAGTACAGGAGAAAAGTAGGCTACACATCCATCAGTCAGAGCCCTGTCTTGTGATCCAATGATGTGAGCAAAGATAGTGTAACTGAAGCACAAAATGTGTCCTTTTACATTCATGATTTGGAGCGAACCCTGACTGAAGCCGAGCACAATTTACAAAGAGAGGGATTTTAGATCTCCGTTTTTCTCTTTCCCTTTCTGTGTGAAAAATGCAGAATCCTGTTAACGCGACCCCTGACACCACATTGCTTTCATCAATCCTGTGTTTTCAGAGAAGTGCAGATGCACTGAAAGAGACGAGCCAATGAGACGTAGATGGTTAATGTTGTCTTAACTCAGTTCTCTCATATGCGAAACACATTCCGGCAAAAGGCAAATACATATATTAACTCAACTGAGATGCAGACTAAGAGTAGATTGTCTCGTTGATGTTATGTTTCTGTGCTTGTTATCTCACCTCTGGGTGTAACCTGGTTTTGTTGAAGGCTTTGCTGTAGACCTTGTTGGGGCTGGAGGAGGAAAACAGCTCCTGGAAAACCACATACAACAACCCACCTGAGAGCAAAACACAGAGGTGTCAACAGGTTGGGGCAACACTGTCTTTTAATCAGATTACATCAATTGATCTTTCAATATCATATTCTGGAAGTGAAAAATCACCTGTTACTCCGAGTCCAATCAGCACAACTATGAGGTAGGTAAAGTCTTTGCCAGCTTCCTTTACTGTTGCGAGGGAGAGAATTCTGATTATGGTACACCCTTCTAGTTCTAAACTATTTGATAGCTGGAGAAAAGGATGATGCCATTATGCCAATGTCAAAACTTTCAATAGTTTAGTCTCTTTCATTCTTATTGTGCAAGAAGTGTGATTAACAAGGCAAACTCCATATGGGCTCTGATTGAATAACAATACATTGTGTTCGACAGGCTTACCTTTATGTGCAGTAGAAGGTCCTTGCCTCGGTACTGACACCTGTCCACCATCCTTCTCTTCTCCTTTACTTCTCAATCTTGTGTCGACAGAAATGCTTCGACTCCGTGTACAAAATAGATTGTTCACAATAGGTGAGTGATATGCAGTCCCATAGAAAACGAATCTGGATGTTGCAGTAGACGGTTTCTGAAGGTGCAAATTGTTCTGCATGCGTTTACATATTCGCAGAACGGATTGCGTTGACAGTGTTTGATATTGACGCAAATTACGCTGCACAACTTTCAGTATGAAAGAATACACCATGTTGTCCTCTATTCACGTTGACTTGCTAGCTACTTCAGCTATCAAAAAAAACGCACGCTGTCTTGCCCCTATTTCGCAAAATTTCCCAGCATTAATTAACTGTTACTAAAGTCGAACCATTATACGATATAAATGACCTAATTGCAACACAATTCAATATATACCTCAATAAGTACTTGCAAGACTGTCAGCGTTGAGTTAGGGAGCTTGCTGTTGAACCTCCGGCGCATACATGTCGTCACTGTACAAGCGCGAAGAATCATGGGAGAGAGAGTTTTCTTGGAAGAGGCATTGGCAGGTTATGTCCATGGCAGGTCCCAGTGGATGAAATTAAAAATAATTCTGTCTTTGATGAAATAGACATCACAGCAATATCACAGATTTTAAAACATGTATATTTTAAACATATATTCTCTTTGGTAATATACTCACGTATTCTAGACTGGTAGGGTAAGCTACAGCACTTAGGCTACAACATTATAACAAGGGACAGGATTGGGCAGGTTACTTTCTAAATGTAATCTGTTACAGTTACTACTTACCTGTCCAAAATTGTAATCAGTAACTTCAGTTTTCGATTTTCTTCCTTTAAGAGGCATTGGAAGAAGACAAAAAGGATCCATCAAACGCATTGGTGTGTCATCATAGTGGTCTCTGACTTGTGGTCAGACTCGCTCAGGTGGAGCGAACTTAAACTATCACCTTTTTTCAATGCTGAATTGAATGCCATTGAAAAAAATCAGAATGGTGTCATAAAACAAAACTAAATGTCAAAGCAATCCAAGAAGTAATCATCTAGTTTTTCAAAAGTATCCATCATCTGATTACAATATTTTTGCTGGTAACGTAACTGATTACAGTTTGCTTTATTGTAAACAGATTACATGTACATGTACCCTGACAAGTGACGTTGTTCATGGACAAGCACAAATGAATACCACTTTCCAATATACAAACTCAGGAAGTCTCAATCAGATTAGTATCAGTGTATTGAAAACATTCTGCCCAGCATTTCTTTAACGTGTTACCAAAGTATAGAGATCTCAGCAAACGGATGGGTCTCAAACATACACATACACGATATACACAAAAGTGTGTGGACACCCCTTCAAATGAGTGGATTTGGCTATTTCAGTCACAAACGTTGCTGACAGGTGTATAAAATCAAGCACACAGCCATGCAATCTCCATAGAACGTTGGCAGTAGAATGGCCTTACTGAAGAACACAGTGATGTCTATGAGCAACAACGGCTCAGTTGTGAAGTGTTAGGCCACACAAGCTCACAGAACGGAATCTCCAAGTGCTGAAGCGCTTAGCACATAAAAATAATCTGTCCTCGGTTGCAACACTCACTACCGAGTTCCAAACTGCCTCTGGAAGCAACGTCAGCACAAGAACTGTTCGCGGGGAGCTTCATGAAATGGGTTTCCATGGAGGAGCAGCTGCAGACAAGCCTAAGATCATCATGCGCAATGCCGAGCGTCAACTGGAGTGGTGTAAAGCTTACTGCCATTGGAGTCTGGAGGAAGTGGAAACGCTTCACCATCTGGCAGTCCAATGGACTAATCTGTGTTTGGCAGACGCCAGGAGAACGCTACCTGACCGAATGCATAATGCCAACTGTAAAGTTGGGTGGAGGAGGATTAATGGTCTGAGGCTGTTTTTCATGGTTCGGGCCAGGCCCCTTAGCTCCAGGGAAGGGAAATCTTAACGCTACCGCGTACAATTAAATTCTAGACGATTCTGTGCTTCCAACTTTGTGGCAACAGTTTGGGGAAGGACCTTTCCTGTTTCAGCATGACAATGCCCCCATGCACAAAGTGAGGTCCATACAGAAATCGTTTGTCGAGATCGGTGTGGAAGAACTTCCCTGGCCAGCACAGAGCTGTGACTTCAACCCCATCGAACACCTTTGGGATGAATTGGACTTCACTAATGCTCTTGTGGCAAGTCCCCGCAGCAATGTTCCAACATCTAGTGGAAAGCCTTCCCAGAAGAGTGGAGGCTGTTATAGCAACAAAGGCGTGACCAGCTCCATATTAATGCCCATGATTTTGGAGTGAGATGTTCGATGAGCAGGTGTCCACATACTTTTGGTCACGTGGTGTATTTTGAATGACAGGAAATAAAATATTGCAAAGGAAAGGCAATGGGGCAATCAAGGAATTAGGTAGTAGCCTAATTCATGATCAGTAATTGAGCACACATTTTTTTTTACTGTAGCCTAGTGTGTATGGACAAGCCACTAGTACAACCATTCCCAATGTTTGAGATCCTAGTTGGAAATCTGACTGGAAATTCTCAAAATTGGGATCTCTGGAAAAACAATTTCATTAGGCTACTCTCTGAAGAGGTCTGTGACTTGTCATAGAAACTACATATTACATCCCAATGTCCCATTTCAGTCCACAGAAATCACCAAAGAGATCTTTCATGTCTAGTGGATTAACACTAAGGTTAATGCCCTTCATGACATCACAACATTCTCCTGGGTGTGACACTCCATCCGGGGAAAGAACTCGAGCCATAATGGAGGGAGGGAAACATAACAGCGATACATACTGTGGATTTCCAGATGGTATTTCAGCACCAAAATGACATCCTTACATGTTTGATAAATAAAAAAATCATTAATCAAGTTTCAAAGAACAGGTTCAGTTTTTAGTCCATGAACAATGTACATTAAAGGTATTTATTTTTCTTTTAAAGTTTCGGTCCAATATCTGAGTATCAGGATATGTGTCCGTTGGCTTTACAATCTCAGACATTTGAGAAACACAAACAGGGCATCTCACCTGTCATCCAAACAAACAAAAAACCCAACGCATACACAAAAAAAGCTTCTGTTTTTCCTCATCACAACACTCTAAATTGGTCTTGCCGCTCAACGCAAGTGCAACAGTTCCCTCAAGATGCATGAGGGAGATTAATGTTAGTTCCATGTCAAACTTGGCAAGATGCAGAAGACTGATGAATCGGTCTGAAGTATCTGTAGAGAAATGGAAACACCATTACTTTTAGTGTACTCTAGGCCACAATAACTACAACAACAGTTTATTACAGTTTGATATATCACATTACCTCTATGTCTCTCCATCCTGAAGTTTCATTAGAACAGATTACTGCGTAAATCAAATGTGACCCTAAAGAATTAACACGTTACAACATACAGTAAGCCTATTTGTAAGTATGTTGCTCATATTGTGCATGTGTAAAGACATTACTGTATTGTTGCCGTCTCTCTCTGTGTGTGTTTACACAGCGTCAGTATTGATTCACATGGTCTCTTAAGTTCACATTACAGTAACAATAACAGTATCACTAGCTGTGTCAAAATGAAGTGAACAAATAACATTAACTGAACACATAAACTTACGCAGTGCATTACAAAAAAAACAACAACAACATTAACATAAACAACAGCAAACGAGAAAACTGAGCAAGCATATCAAATTAAACTAAAGATTGATTTATTGTTGGGATATTGAAGGCGTCAGCATAGTTGCAATGATGTAGTGTAGACAAACCATGCAGGCAATAACATAAATCCTATTGTCGACACTGTAACACCTCCCTGATTATGTTCAAGTGAAAGTGGACTGGAATTACATTACATTTGAGTGGAGATCAAAATGTTTTGATTTAGTATAGTCCTAGTGTGGCTAAACGGTGTCCCTTAATGGGGTGCGTTTGTGAGTGTGTGTGTGTGTGTGTGTGTGTGTGTGCATGCATGTGTGTATGTTTGCATTCATATTTATTTACTTGCAACCAAATTAATTTCATTTAATTTCATTTGAACAATAAGGACTGGTGAAACACATAACAAAATAATTAGATAAAACCTTAAAATAAAAATTATTAAGCTTTATTGTTTCTTTTCTTACAAAGCATTCATAAAATCAGTCCTGAACAGTATTATGTATGTCTTTAAAAAGTCTCCTCTTTTCAAATACCCCCAGTAGAAAAGTCTGAGTACAAAGATTACAGGCTACGAAAAGAGAGGATGTGACAAATCAACTGAATTTACATTGTTTATGTCAAATAATAAACAACTACACTTTGATTTTTTTTTTTTAATTTGTGAGAGGAATCAACATTTGAAAATGAAAATGTTAAAGATTAGTTTTGTATTGACATTTGACTTTCAATTTAGTTGAATTAGCATGCAATCAATTAATACCACTCATAATACTTTTATGGATAGATTTCCTTTGTTTATGTTATAGTGAACTTATTTATAACTGAGATGCATGTAGTGCATTAGTGGATGACTTTCAATCTAGATGTTAGTTTGTTCATGTTTTAATGGATATAAAAAGCATGCACAAGTCATACCATAGCATTTTCAATTATCATATAAAGTTGTTTTTTTCTTATTCAGAGATGGGTAATTACACTGAGGTTAGTTACTGAGTAGGCTTTATTGCCTAATTATTACTGATAAATGTTACATCTTTCCTCAAACTGAAAAATTGCAAGCATTGATACCCCAAAATACCATTTATAATATGCTGCAAAAATCCTACAAAATCACATGCTCTAAACATTGAACTGAGAAAGGTTTTCTAATCACAATAGTCCATTGATGATTTTGAGCAACAAACTTGCATCTCACAATGTAGATATTCATCCATTGTTTTGTTTGATAATAATGTACCTTGTTAATGTCCAGTCAATAAGATTACAAAATCTGAAGTGACAATAGTGGGTCTGATTAGAAGCCTACTTAAATTCAAGTTTCAATTATTTTAAGCCAGTCTATACACAGGCAATTGTTTTTATCACTGTAGCTACTTTCTTCCAGTTTGTTACATATTTCATATTCTCTATTTCCATAAGTCCTTCATCACCATCACCATCGCCATTATGCTGATGTGAATCTCCGGTCCGTATTTTCATATTTCATTGAAGCCCGTTCGTACTGATCCAGGATTGCACTATTCTCAAGAAGTCTATATGATGGAAACAATGCAACATAACGTAGAGCGTAAACAAACACACAAACACACATACACACTCACCGGACTAAGCATTTCTTACACTGAATGACACAACTTAGGGTAACAGTTTATTTTAATGTCCCAGCATAATACTAACATGAGGGAGTCATGGCTTAAAGGTGACATTCATTAAATGCAATGATAATCTAGACAACCTTATGTTGGCATTATGATGAAACATCCAAATTAAGTGTTACCCAACAAAGACATAAAATAAAATGATTTTACATTAATGCAACTTAAAATTGAAGACAACAGTACAGTCCATGAGTCAGGGGGGTCTCATAGCGATTTTTTGAAGGTCAATGTCCCTAGAGTTGGAAAATGTGTGATAGCAGTGCATCAATGGTAGCTTCCTCTGTGATAAAACTCTTTATTTCATCCCTCCGTCCCATTCGTTTTTCCCATAGGGATTTTACCCCAAAGAACGTCAGTATACAACCAGTTATTGCTCACTTATACTCTTCAGTCATACATCATTGGATCGCTTAGATTAACAGCTATTCATCAGACATATTTTCTGAATGTTTCGGTCAACAGAACTTCGACCTTTGACCTCTAGGGTACATATTAGAATTACCTGTATGAATTGCTTTAAAGAGGAAACATGATATATTTGAAACTTTGTTTGACAAGATGTTCTGAAAGGTCATAAAATTACCATTCAAACTTCGAAAGCACCAGTTACAACTATTGTTAAACAAAATCGCCAATATTGTGCCATCGACATTAGAATGTTGCAAGCTTAGAATTCAATGTAATGGGGAAGCTATGTTTTGGGATTCTAACTTTGGTGATAGAGGAATCAAATTGCACACAACCAGCTAGAGCAGGTTTTTAAAAAGATTTGTAGACACAGTACAGGGCCATCACAGAATTCACTCATTAACCCCACAGAAGCCTTTGTCCAATATGGCCGACAAAAAAAACAATGGGGTCTTACTGGAAAATTTTGCGTGACCATACCTGTATGAAATATATACTGAGCAAAAATATAAACACAACATGCAACAATTTCAATTAATTTACTGAGTTACAGTTCATATAATGAAATCAGTCAATTTAAATAAATTAATTAGGCCCTAATCTATGGATTTCGCATGACTGGGCAGGGGCGCAGTCATGGGTGGGTCTAGGAGGGCATAGGCCCACCCACTGGGGAGCCAGGCCCAACTAATCAGGAATAGTTTCCCCCAAAAAACGTGCTTTATTACAGACAGAAATACTCCTCCGTTTCATCAGCTATGCGAGTGGCTGGTCTCAGACAATCCCGCAGGTGAAGAAGTCGGATGTGGAGGTCCTCGGCTGGCATGGTGACACATGGTTTGCATTTGTGAGGCCGGTTGGACGTACTGCCAAATTCTCTAAAACAACGTTGGAGGTGGCTTATGGTAGAGAAATAAACATCAATTCTCTGGCAACAGCTCTGGTGGACATTCCTGCAGTCAGCATGCCAATAATACACTCCCTCAAAACTTGAGACATCTGTGGAATTCTGTTGTGTGTCAAAACTGCACATTTTAGTGTGGACTTTTATTGTCCCGAGCACAAGGTGCACCGGTGTAATGATCATGCTGTTTAATCAGCTTCTTGATATGCCACACTTGTCAGCTGAATGGATTATCTTGGCAAAGGAGAAATGCTCACTAACAGGGATGCAAACAAATTTGTGCACAACATTTGAGAGAAATAAGCTTTTTGTGTGTATGGAAAATTTCTGGGATCTTTTATTTCAGCTAATGACACATGGGACCAACACTTTACATTTTGCGTTCATATTTGTGTTCAGTATAATTGTAATATGCCCTAAAATGTCTTAAAATGTTCATAGTGTTTTAGAATACATAACCAAATGAGCAAGGTGGGCCAGATAAGGAATGATTATTCACAGAATTGTGGTAAGAATGTGCCTAAAAAGCTGTCAGAAAGAATCACTGACCTATGAACACAATAGCATCAACAATTGTAATATTTGATCCTTCAACATGGACATAATGTACATGTGAATAATCATGGATGTGAGCTTATTAAAATTATGTAGAATGTTATAGTAGCTGTTTTCATTATAAGGACTATAAACCTGCCCCGTACATTCCATTACAATGTAGTAAAATCCAATGTTGGGCATGTTGAGGTCAATTATATTACTTGTAGTATTCTAGTAAAAGACCAATCTGCTACAGCCCCAGAGTAAGAATGCATGTTCATTTAGACTAACTACGTGTAATGGTTTGCTGCTCTCAACATCAGGTGAAAACAGATTGACATTTCTATGGAATTTGACATTGTAATGTATGCAGTACATTTCTCGTCCTCTGTTTTATGAAAACAATTAATATGATAACATTGTATATCATTTTAATCTGCTCACATCCATGACATCACATGTACACATCCATTTGACATGTTTGAAGATTAAATATTGCAATTATTCGTCATAACATCTGCAGAAATCAGCGATTCGTAAATCTTTTTTTGTGCACATTCTTATCACAATTCTATACAGTGCCTACGGATAATATTCAGACTGCTTCACTTTTTTTCACATTTTGTTACGTACTTACTGTAAAATTGATCAAATAGTTGTTTTCCCTCATCAATCTAAAAAATATCCCAGTATGACAAGGCAAATATAGGTTTTTAGACATTTTTGCTAATTTATTACAGATAAAAAACTGAAAATCACAGTTACGTAAGTATTCAGACCCTTTACTCAGTACTTTGTTGAAGCACCTTTGGCAGCGATTACAGCATCGAGTCTTCTTGGGTATGACGCTACAAGCTTGGCACACCTGTATTTGGGGAGTTTCTCCCATTCTTCTCTGCAGATCCTCTCAAGCTCTGTCAGGTTGGATGGGGAGCGTTGCTGCACAGCTATTTTCAGGTCTCTCCAGAGATGTTCGATTGGGTTCAAGTCCGGGATCTGGTTGGGTCACTCAAGGACATTCAAAGACTTGTCCCGAAGCCACTCTTGCATTGTCTTGGCTGTGTGCTTAGGGTCGTTGTCCTGTTGGAAAGTGAACCTTCACCCCCAGTCTGAGGTTCTGAGTCCCCTGGAGCAGGTTTTCCTCGATCCTGACTAGTCTCCCAGTCCCTGCCGCTGAAAAACATATCCACAGCATGATGCTGCCACCACCATGCTTCACTGTAGGGATGGCGCAAGGTTTACTCCAGATGTTACAATTGGCATTCACGCCAAAAAGTTAAATCTTGGTTTCATCAGTCCAGACAATATTGTTCATCACGGTCTGAGAGTCTTTTTGGCAAACTCCAAGCAGGCTGTCATGTGCCTTTTACTGAGGAGTGGCTTCCGTCTGGCCACTCTACCATGAAGGCCTGATTGGTGGAGTGCGGCAGAGATGGTGGTCCTAGAAGGTTCTCCCATTTCCACAGAGGAACTCTAGAGCTCTGTCAGAGTGACCATTAGGTTCTTGGTCACTTCCCTGACCAAGGCCTTCCTCCCCCGATTGCTAGTTTGGCCCAGGCGGCCAGCTCTAGGAAGAGTCTTGGTGGTTCCAAACATATTGCAATTAAGAATGATGGAGGTCACTGTGTTCTTAGGGACCTACAATGATGCAGCCATTTTTCCCCAGAACCCCAGATATGTGCCTCAACACAATCCTTTGACCTCATGGCTTGGTTTTTGCTCTGACATGCACTGCCAACTGTGGGATCTTATATAGACAGGTGTGTGCTTTTCCAAATCCTGTCCGATCAATAGAATTTACCACAGGTGGACTCCAATCAAGTTGTAAAAAACATCTCCAGGATGATCAATGGAAACAAGAACAAGTCTCATAGCAAATGATCTGAATAGTTATTTAAATAAGGTATTTCTGTTTTGTATTTTTTTATACCTTTGCAAACATTTATAAAAAGTAGTTTTCACTTTGTCATTATGGGGTATTTTGTGTAGATTTCTGAGGATTTTATTTGTTTAATACATTTTAGAATAAGGCTGTAACTTAACAAAATGTGGAAAAAGTCAGGTACAGAGACAGGTACTGTATCTGGCACACCTGGCAAATGTTGTTGTGTATTCAACATCACTATGAACATTTTAAGATATTTTGGGGTATACTACAATTATATTTCATACAGGTATGGTCATGCAAAATGATTAAATAAACCCAATTGTGTTGTTTGGTGGCCATATTGGTAAAAGGCTTCTGGGCTTAATACATGGATTCTGTGATGGCCCTGTATCTACAAGCCTCTTCCATAATGTTATAGTCCAAAAACATAACTGCCCCATTACATGGAATTCTATGGTTAAGCTTCAAACATTATAATGTCAATGGTACAATATTTGCGATTTCCTTAACAGTAGTTGTAGCTGGTGCATTCGAAGTTGGTTACAGTATATTTTATATAATTTAAAAGGTAACTTCATGACCTTTCAGAACCACTTTTCAAACAAAGTTGAACATGATTCAGGATTTTAATGCACTTCTATCACACATTTTCCGACACTAGGGACAGAGAACTCCAACAAAATCACTATGAGACACATCATCCCAAGTGAGCTGTACAGAACATATTTGGGGGTCTGGCTCATGGACTAGTAGGCTCGAAAAGCCATGTTCAGTATTTCATTCATTCAACAAGTCAAGACAACAGGAGAATACCATGTAAGTGTGACTTCAGTAAACCTTAGTAATGTCTGAAAACATTCCAGGTGACTAACTTGTTTAGAATTAGGACTGTGACTTTAGTATTGGTGTATGTAGTACTATTAATGTGCTTAATTAAAAGTGTGCTAATTAAATATCTGTATGTTAAATAATACAGCTATGATCTGTTTGTGCTATGAGGCTAAAAGAAATACAGGTTAAAGGTGAGATTCATCCTTATTTTCCACAGGTTCAACAGAAGATGACTGGAAAAGTCCATGCTAATAAATAATAAAATGTTGCTCATGATATGACCTCGGTAAGAAGAGGACACATACATGAGCTTCAAATCAACCACGCAAAAAAATAGAAGCCAAATTTCACACAAAAACTCACCATAAACCAAGATGACCGCAAGCAGAGGAACCATCTTGATGACAACAATGAACCATATCAAAAAATCTAACAAACAAAACAAACTAAATCCAGAATAACTTCACAAAAAAGTCAACATCAAAACTACATAAAACTACCATTACTGAGATATTGACTTATATGGTCAAACGATGACCTACACAGAAACATAAAATATGTTTATTGTTGTATAAGGGGGGGGGGGGGGGGGGGGGCTTACCTTGAGATTGCCTTACACCCTAGTCGTGTTGTATTCTGATTCGTGTTTGCTCAAAGAGCCAATGAGGCAGAACCTGAAATGTCACCGCTCTGTCGTTTAATATCAAACTCTTTTTTTGCATAGAGATTATCATATGTACTGTAAATGCATATATTGGCTACATAAAAGCAGAACATTTCAACAGAGTTTTGAACTCTGGAAGTCTTGCATGCATAGAAATTGCTGTGCTGGACATTATAGTTAAAACAAGACTTTTTCAGGTATACAGGTTGAATACAGCAGAGCACACATAGTGCATGCATAGCAAAGGTACTTTATCTTGGAAGTTATTTTGGAAGTCCAAGAAGTGTAAACATTTCATTTATCAAGTCATCAAGGTGCAGATATCTGTACATTCAAATATAATTGAAGAAAACAGATTTGTGCCAAAGGTTTGAACTTTACCACATCAAAAAAAGAACACATTTAACTTTTACTATTAACAAAGTTATTTGTGTTTATATCTTTTGAGTTTACAAAATTTATTTTTTTTGCACTCAAAATGTATCAATCAATAATCTCTTTAACAGTGGCAGGCACCAATACAAGCCCTTCTGTTGAGAGTCACAACAGATTGATACGACTACAGACTGAATTGATCTATATGTCCTCTATAGAAAAGAGGTGTGTATTTGTCTGATCCATTGCAAATGTCGTGCACTCTATTTGCACATCATAAATCAGTATTTTAATTCAAGATGGATATCTGAAAACCTAACAAGGACACTGGCAATGTTTCTTGGTACTGAGCATGGGTTGGAGCTACATAGATAGATAAAGAAAGCAATATAGAGACAGAGACAAAGAAAGAGAGTGAATGTGTGTGAAAGAGTGAGATAGAGAGTGATAAATAGACAGGGAGGGGAGGAAGATAGTGGGTGAGAGAGAAAGTGAGGGGGCAGGTCTCCCTACCACAGCATAACTCTTTATGAATGATAGCAGAGTTGACAAGAAGTAAGAAGATCAAAGCAAAAAAGGAAGCTACAACCTAAAACAAAAATAAGAAGAATGAGAGAAAGAACAAAAGCAGAGGGGGATTAAAAAATGTTTAAAAAGGAAGAAAATCAATGTCACCCTCCCCCATGACATCTTCTATTAGGATGTCTTCATTGACATGGATTGATTGACCATGATTCATTGGAAATCTATAGATACTGACCGCTGGACTGCCTTCTCGTGACGCGACAGTCGGTGGCTCGTCGTGGGAACCTCTTCCAGGTCGTCATCGAGGTCGCACCCGTTGTCGGCCGCTTCCTGTGAGTAGCTGTGCTTCATCACCAGTATGCTGCGCCGGTTCCCTGTGGCAACGCTGGGCAGCAGCGGCCGTACCGGCTGTGGTGGAAGGTCCGTGAGGAGGGCCTCGCGCGTGCTCAGGTTGCCGCGGCTACCCCGCCCACTGAGTGACAGCTGGGACAGGTGGGCGGAGCCCGGGTTGGAGGCGAAGCCACAGTGGTGGTCGTGGACGCAGCGTGAGGATGAGCGGCGGAGAGCGTGGTAGTTCTCGAAGTCCTCCGCCAGGTCGACTAGGTCTGCGGAGGCTGCAGTGGCGTGCGTGGCGCTCCGTAGCGTGCAGAGCTCGTAGTGCGGCGGCTCGAAGACCTCCTGGAACATGGTGGGGTCAAAGTCCTCACGCCGGAGGATGTACTTCTTCCTGGGCTGTTTGATCTGAACGATGATGGACACAATGAGGAGGATGAGGACGATACAACAGGTGACGCCGATAATGGTGCCGTTGGTGTTGTTCAGGTTGTCCAGGATATTGGCTTTCCTCTTCTCTGTTGGATGAGGGAGACAGATGGGGTGAGAGAGAAGGAGAGAAATAGAGAGATAGGTGGGAGGGAGAGAGACAGTGAGAGAGGAGCAAATAGTGGTGATCAGGAGACATTTGAATGTTTCTCTTTTGGAGAGTGTGTTGTTTTCTGCTTCCATCTTTGTAAATGCAGCCAAGTGGTGAAACACATTGCATTTCTATAGTTTTTCCACTTTTCGGGGCTGCCCCTTTAAGAAATGGCCAACTTACACCCACAAACTTACAATCAATTTAAATTAAATATTATTTGTCACATGATGTAGACTTTACCGTGAAATGCTTGCTTACGAGCCCTTCCCAATGAGGCAGAATTTAAAAATAATAATCCAAATAGCAACACAAAAGGAATAAAATAAAATACACAAGAATGGAGGTTTATATCAGAAGTAGTCGTACAAGGTAGATCTGTACATGAAGGATAAAGGGTAAAGTGACTATGCATCAGGATAGATAATAATAAGAGTAAAATAAAGAACAGAGTAGCAACAGGAAATGATGAGTGTAAAAGTGTGTGTGAGTGTGTGTAATGTATGTTTGAGCATATGTGATTACACAACTGGCGAAAAGATTACTGTAGCTCTGTTGGAATAATTGTTATAGATAACTTTGTCATCTTCTGGAAACAATAGATGCTCTACAGCAGGTGTTCCCAAACAGGGGTACGCACAATGCTGTCGGGGGTACGCCAAATAAAAATGTGAATCACATAAAATATATCTATTTTCTTTTATTACATTTTGTACTTTTTTTCTTCTTCACAATTTCAAACAGTCCATTTATACTTTCCCACGGGGCTATACATTTGGGTGAGGTTTTTTTCTCACCCGAGTAGCCTCTTTTCACTGCCAAAAATAAAATTAAACCATCTAGTGTTCAGCGAAATAACAACACAATGTCAAATACAGGTAGCCTAGTCAAATAATTAACATCTAATCACATTAACCGTTACTTAACGGTCCGTATGTAGCTGCTGCTCATGTTGGTATCTGTACTGATGGTGCAAAAGCCATGACAAGGAGACATAGCGGAGTGGTAACGCGCATGCGAGCAGTTGCTCCCGACGCCACTTGGGTACACTGCAGCATCCACACACTGCAGCATCCACCGAGAGGCTCTTGCTGCTTGTTTGTTAAAGCAAGGCCCTTGAACTCTCGTGTATTTTCTGCACTATGCAATGATATGGGCAGCGACCATGTCACGCTTTTACAACACACAGAAGGGCACTGGTTATCAAGGGGCAAAAGTATTGACTTTGAGAGACGAGCTTAAAGTTTTGATTACTGACCATAATTTTCACTTGTCTGACGGCTTGCATGTGGACGAGTTTCTCACACGACTGGCCTATCTGGGTGATGTTTTTTCTCACCTGAATAGATCTGAATCTAGGATTACAGTACTCTTCGCAACTATAATCAATGTGAGGGACAAAATTGAGGCTATGATTAAGAAGTTGGAGCTCTTCTCTGTTTGCATTAACAAGGACAACACACAGGTCTTTCCACTTAAGCTTACAGACAATGTCAAATGTGATATAGCGAAACACCTGAGCTGGGTACGCAATTACTTTCCCTAAATGGATGACACAAACAACTGGATTCGTTATCCCTTTCATGCCCTGCCTCCAGTTCACTTTACGATATCTGAACAAGAGAGTCTCATCGAAATTGCAACAAGGGGTCCTGTGAGAATTTAATTGAATCAGAAGCCACTGCCAGATTTCTGGATTGGGCTGCGCTCACAGTATCCTGTCTTGGCAAATCGCGCTGTTAAGACACTGATGTCCTTTGCAACCATGTACCTATGTGAGAGTGGATTCTCGGCCCTCACTAGCATGAGAACTAAATACAGGCACAGACTGTGTGTGGAAAATGATTTAAATCTGCGTACCGTCAAAGGGACAGTTGTAAATCATGCAGCGCCTTATGTCAAGATCGTATATTTTAGAGAAACAACAAATGTCGGTACAGATAAATGTCTTATATCGTCTGAAAGCTTCCATTCTTGTTAATTTAACTGTAGTGCCCTATTTACAGTAGCTATTACTGCGATTGTTTGAAGAGAGCTCCTAACAACAACACTTTTTTCACCGTGATAGGTTTGATAAATTCACCTCTGAATGTGAAATGTGTACTTACATTCTGAAATCTTGCTCTGATTTATCATTCAAAGGGTACCAGAGATAACATGAAGTGTCGTTTTGTTAGATAACATCCTTTTTCATATCCCAAAAAGGTCCATATAACATGCACGATCAATTTTGTATTTCCACTCGTTAAATTTGCAAAGAAAGGAATCTGTGAAAATCTCACCCTAAACGTTAGTCAAATCACATTCGTATGTATTCCTCAGAGATCCTGGAACGTAAGAAGACTTCACTATATCATTAGGGATGTAGTATATCCTATAGGACACCATATTTGGTCAGAGAGCGATGCCTTCATGGCACGCCGATGATACGGGCGGTCATCATTTGAACGACTATCTTTGTCAAATAAGCACCAATCGGGGTCAAACAAAGCTAGCTAGATAGCCAATGAGCAATGTATATGTCGTAAAATGTAGCTACTAACCTTGTATGACAGCATGCCTTTTCATATTGGACAGAAATGAAAATATTCAGAGTTATGAAGTTATGAAAACGGGTTGTTTTGCAAATGTTGAACTTATAATATAGCTACGAATACTTGGAAAGCGAAATCAAAGTCCAAGTATACAGATTTGATGATATTCTTGCAGAAAAATGTAATATGAATGCGAATGTCTCCTTCACAATTTGCCTAAATGTATTTGGGGACTTCACACTAAAAGTCTTGTAGTTCACTCATTCTTCAAGTTATCCGTCTGAAACTTTTCACATACACTGCTGCCATCTTGTTGACACTATCGGAATTACAACCAGAGTGACGGCTAGAACTGGGACTTTTCTCTTGCCCTTCAAAGATGGTGGTAGTTCTTTTCTTTGTATTTTCTTCTACCAGATCTATTGTGTTATATTCTCCTACATTCAATTCACATTTCCACAAACTTCAAAGTGTTTACTTTCCAATCGTATCAAGAATATGCACATCCTTGCTTCAGGGCCTGAGCTACAGGCAGTTAGATTTGGGTTTGTCATTTAGGCGAAAATTGAAAAAAAGGGGACTATCTCTAACAAGTTAACAACACTATCAACAAGGCCCTGGTTTTGTCGCACCTGGACTACTGTTCAGTCATGTGGTCAGTGCCACAGAGAGGGACTTAGGAAAATTACAATTGGCTCAGAACAGGGCAGCATGGCTGGCCCTTAAATGTACACGGAGAGCTAACATTAATAATATGCATCGCAATCTATCAACTCTCTCTTACACATACACATTATAAGACACACACACTCTACACACACGTACACATGGGTTTTGTATTGTAGATATGTGGTAGTAGAGTATTGGACTGAGGGAACACACTTAATCTGTTGTGAAAAATGTTATGAAATGTAATGTAATGTAATATTTTAAATCATTGAGCGGCGCAGTGGTCTCCACATGCCAGGGTTCAATCACAGGCAGTTTCACAGCCAGCACACAATTGGCCCAGTGTCATCCGGGTTAGGGGAGGGCTTGGCTGGTTGGGATGTCCTTGTCCCATAGCACTCTAGTGACTCCTTGTGGCAGGCTGGGCACCTGCAATCTGACGATTGTAAGCTCACCAATTGTACTGTGCTTCCTCCGACACATTGGTGCGGCTGGGTTCCGGGTTAAGCGAGCAGTGCGGTTTGGCAGGGTTGTGCTTTGGAGGATGCATGGCTCTGAATCTTCGCCTCTCCCAAGTCCGTACTGGAGTTGCAGCAATGGGACAAGACTGTAACTACCAATTAAATATCACAAAATTGGGGAGAAAAAGTTTAAATAAATATATATACACTATCGGTCAAAAGTTTTAGAACACCTACTCATTGAAGGGTTTTTCTATATTTTTATTATTTTCTACATTGTAGAATAATAGTGAAGACATCAAAATTATGAAATAACATACATGGAATCATGGCGTATCGCTGCAGAATGCTGTGGTAGCCATGCTGGTTAAGTGTGCCTTGAATTCTAAATAAATCACAGACAATGTCACCAGCAAAGCACCCCCACACCATAACACCTCCTCCTCCATGCTTTACGGTGAGAAATACACATGCGGAGATCATCCGTTCACCCACACCGTGTCTCTCCAATTTGGACTCCAGACCAAAGGACACATTTGCACTGGTCTAATGTCCATTGCTCGTGTTTCTTGGCCCAAGCAAGTCTCTTCTTCTTACTGGTTCTTTAGTAGTGGTTTCTTTGCAGCAATTCGACCATGAAGGCCTGATTCACACAGGCTCCTGTGAACAGTTGATGTTGAGATGTGTCTGTTACTTGAACTCTGTGAAGCATTTATTTGGGCTGCAATTTCTGAGGCTGGTAACTCTAATGAACTTATCCTCAGAGGTAACTCTGGGTCTTCCTTTTCTGTGGCGGTCCTCATGAGTGTCAGTTTCATCATAGCGCTTGATGGTTTTTGCGACTGCACTTTCAAAGTTATTTTCCATATTGACTGACCTTCATGTCTTAAAGTAATGATGGACTGTCATTTCTCTTTGCTTATTTGAGCTGTTCTTGCCATAACATGGACTTGGTATTTTACCAAATAGGGCTATCTTCTGTATACCACCCCTACCTTGTCACAACACAACTGATTGGCTCAAACGCATTAAGAAGGAAATAAATTCCATAAATTAACTTTCAACAAGGCACACCTGTTATTTGAAATGCATTCCAGGTGACTATCTCATGAAGCTGGTTGAGAGAATGCCAAGAGCGTGCAAAGCTGTCAAGGCAAAGGGTGAAGAATCTCAAATATACAATATATTTAGATTTGTTTAACACTTTTTTGGTTACTATATGATTCCATATGTGTTATTTAATAGTTTTGATGTCTTCACTATTATTCTACAATGTAGAAAATAGTAAAAATAAAGAAAAACCCTTGAATGAGTAGGTGTTCAAAAACTTTTGACCTGTAGTGTATATTTAAAATTGTGCACTGAACAAAAAATAAACGCAACATGTAAAGTGTTGATCCTATGTTTCATGAGCTGAAATAAAAGATCCCAGAAATGTTCTATACACACAAAAAGCTTATTTCTCTAAAATGTTGTGCACAAATGTATTTACATCCCTGTTAGTGAGCATTTCTCCTTTGCCACGATAATCCATCCACCTGACAGTTGTGGTATATCATGATCATTGTTCAGGTGCACCTTGTGCTGGGTACAATAAAAGGCCACTCGAAAATGTGCAGTTTTGTCACACAACACATTGGTAAAAATGTCTCAAGTTTGGAGGGAGCGTGCAATTGGCATGCTGATTGCAGGAATCTCCACCAGAGCTGTTGTCAGAGAACTGAATGTTAATTTCTCTACCATAAGCTGCTTCCCAACGTTGTTTTAGAGAATTTGGCAGTACGTCCAACCGGCCTCACAACCGCAGACCATGTATATGGCGTTGTGTGGGGCAAGAGGTTTGCTGATGTCAACGTTGTGAACAGAGTGCCCCATGCTGGCGGTGGCGTTATGGTATGGGCAGGCATAAGCTACGGTCAAAGAACACAATTGTATTTTATCAATTGGCCATTTGAATGCACAAAAATACCGTAACGAGATCCTGAGGCCCATTGTGAGGCCCATTTTTTTTAAAGGTATCTGTAACTAACCGATGCATATCTGTCTCCCAGTCATGTGAAATCCATATCAGCTGGCAGCTTCATTAAATAGTACCCGTCTCAACGTCAACAATGAAGAGGCGACTCCGGGACGCTGGCCTTCTAGTTGCAAAGAAAAAGCCATATCTCAGACTGGCCAATAAAAAGAAAAGATTAAGATGGGCAAAAGAACACAGACACTGGACAGAGGAACTCTGCCTAGAAGGCCAGCATCCCGGAGTCGCCTCTTCACTGTTGACGTTGAGACTGGTGTTTTGCGGGTACTATTTAATGAAGCTGCCAGTTGAGGACTTGTGAGGTGTCTGTTTCTCAAACTAGACACTCTAATGTACTTGTCCTCTTGTTCAGTTGTGCACAGGGGCCTTCCACTCCTCTTTCTATTCTGGTTAGAGCCAGTTTGCGCTGTTCTGTGAAGGGAGTAGGTCATAAAGTTGTACGAGATTCTTGGAAATTTCTCGCATGGAATAGCCGTCATTTCTCAGAACAAGAATAGGCTGACGAGTTTCAGAAGAAAGTTCTTTGTTTCTGACCATTTTGAGCTTGTAATCGAACCCACAAATGCTGATGCTCCAGATACTCAACTGGTCTAAAGAATGACAGTTTTATTGCTTTTTTAATCAGAACTACAGTTTTCAGCCGTGCTAACATAATTGCAAAAGGGTTTCTAATAATCAATTAGCCTTTTAAAATGATAAGCTTGGATTAGCGAACAGAACGTTCCATTGGAACACAGGAGTGATGGTTGCTGATAATGGGTCTCTGTACACCTATGTGGATATTCCATAAAGAATCTGCCGTTTCCAGCTACAATAGTCATTTACAACCTTGACAATGTCTACACTGTATTGATCAATTTGATGTTATTTTAATGGACAAAGCACTTCAGAATTACAGATGCGAGTGCTCCAGGGTGATAGTAATTTAGGCAGGTTACCTTGGAGCTCTTGGGAAAACTTGGGAACAGACAATGGTGGTCACCTTGAAACGTTGGGATTACAGACTGGGACAAGGAGAGATTGAAAATGTCCCTGAAGACACTTGTCAGCTGGTCTGTGCATGCTTTGAGAAAGCACCCTGGTATTCCGTCCTTGTGAAATAGCTGCTTTCACCCAAGGCACAGTGTTATATTCCTCAAAGCGAGCATAAAAGGGATTTAGCTCGTTTGGGAGTTCTGCGTCGCTGGGAAACGTCACGTCTGGGCATTTCTCACGTCTGGGCTTCCCTTTGCAATCCGTTATCGTCTGCAAGGCCTGCCACATACGACAAATGTCGGAGTCGGTGTAATAGGATTCCACCTTCCTCCTATATTGTCCTTTTGCATGTTTGATGTCTCGTCAGAGCTCGTAGCGGGCTTTCTTGTATGCTTCCAAGTCCGTGTCCCGTTCCTTGCAAGTGGTAGCTCTAGCCTTTAGCCCAGCGCGGATATTGCCCGTAATCCATGTTTTTTTTGTTTGTATACATTCTTATAGTCACTGTATGGACGACATCGTCTATGCACATATTATTATAAATTTTTTTAAGGGGTAGATCAGCTTTAATATTGCAGATAGATTGTGGCTTCCATCAATGTAATGTATATATATCTTTTTAAAAATGTTAAATGTATTTTTCCTTATTTTACCCTAACTCTACCATCCCTGCCCTAATTGGAGTAAACTAATGGACATCAATACTTAGGCTTCTACTTCCAGTTTATACTATATACAAGTCTATGCACTTATTGATGAAGCCCATGATTGATGTGGTAAATACCTCAATTTCCCAGTCTCTACTAACAAAACAGTCTTGTAGCCTCGTGTCTGTTTCGTCCGACCACTTCTGTATTGAGTGCATCACTGGTACTTCCTGTTTGAGATTTCATTTGTAAACAGGAAGCAGGAGAATGGAGTCATGGTCAGATTTGCCGAATTGAGGACGAGGGAGGGCCTTGTATGCATTTATGTGGGTAGAATAAAAGTGGTCTATAGTTTAAGCGCCCCTAGTGCAGGAGACGTGTTGGTAGAAGTGAGGTAGGACAGTTTTAAGTCTTAAAGTCTACGCCCACCAGAAACGCTGCCTTTTGGTGAGCGGATTTTTGTTTGTTTATGCCCCCCCCCACACACACAGCAAGACCTTTGTAAAAGATCACACCCCAGCAAATGGATGCATCACAATTAACATGCAAAGATGATTCCCAACACACAGAGGAAATGAACCACAAGATAAAGATCAAGATGTTATTGATGAACAGCAGCTGGGTGAAAAGGTTAGCAGTCAAGGAGTTAAGGCCGTTCCGCCAGAGAGCTTACAAAGAGCACAGAACACCAACAATGTGGATAGAAGCTGCCATTAGGGAGAGGGCTGACATTTAATGTATACACTGATGGATATACATTTTGTGTGGTGTGTGTGTGTATCATTTTTACAGTGTGTGTTTGTGAGTGTGTCTGTGTGTGTGTGTGTGTGTGTATGAAGGTATATATGCAGGCAAGAGCTATATATTACCAGGGACAGGGGGGAAGAGCTGGAAACTAGCTAAGCAGCACAAAAACATGTCCGGACAAGATGCTGACAGATACAGATTTTCAAGACTAGGAACTTGTAAGGACGACGGAGGCTTAGAAGGTGAGAAATAAGCTCACACAGGCTTAACAATGGCTGTAAATTGCTGTTGTTTGTCATTGGGCTCTGCCCAGGGTTACACAGAGGGACAAAAGTGCATCGAGAGGACAGGTTTGGCGGCTGCCTGGGTTCGAACTCGGGTCACCAGCAAGGCTCCCAATGGAGTAGCCTGCTAAACTAAAGGAGCTGAAAGGAACCATTCATACAGCCTTATTAGAAGGGTCATGATGGTATAAATAGCATGTGCACCAACCCACTAGAACCACTAGACTCGACTCCTCCCAGTAGCAGTCAGTCTGTGGGAACACAGGCTGTATTGATTGACCAGCAGCTCGGAGGATACGGAGGTAGACCTAAGGATCATAGTATGGATCTATTTGGACAGCTACAAGAACAGATGGAAGCATGAGAGATAAGGAGAGAGTTGGGGAGAAGGTTGAGAGGGACAGAATTCTGGTAATAAAGTAGGAAGGAATGAATTACCAGTACAATGTCTGTGATTGACCCTGAGGACCAAGAACATAAAGAGGAAGGGGTTGTATGGATCACAGGTGGCTGGTGACACCTTAACTGGGGAAGATGGGCTCATAGTAATGGCTGGAATGGAATGATATCAAACACATGATAGTATTCCATTCACTCCATTCTGGCCATTATTATGAGCCGTCCCCCGCTCACCAGCCTCTTGTGGTATGAATCTAATAGGAGAAACAGAGAGTGAATAGAGAACACTGAGAAAACAGAGAAGCACTATAGATCAGGAAAGAGCTGAGAGGGACAGAGTTCAGGAAATACAATCAGAAGCATTGGATTATCTAAGGACTTTGTCATTATTGAGGATAGAGCGGTATTGGCAGTGGATCATGACATGGGATCAGTAGAACAGAATATATTATTGAGGAAGTGTGAACCAGAATCAGGTATGGATTGAGAGGTCGACAGGAATACAAAGGGAATTCTGCTGAATGCTTGTGTATGGAAAATACATGGTAATCCTGGGCTTCTGGTATGGATCAGGCGGGATGGAATTATATTAGTTGAGTTTGAAGGAACCTCTGTGGGATATGCATGTATTGAGAGGGACATACCTTGGATACAATGAGTCAATACACAGTGGATTGGACCGGATTGACGTGGGATTTAATGTGGATCATGTGGAGAGGGAGAGAGTTGTGAGAGGTGGAGACAGTGAAGTCCAGAGAGGTGGGAGAGAGACACACAGGATGATTGAACGATACATACAGTTGAAGTCGGAAGTTTAAAACTCATTTTTCAACCGCTCCACAAATCTCGTTAACAAACTATAGTTTTAGAAAGTCGGTTAGGACATCTACTTTGTGCATGACACAATTAATTTTTCCAACAATTGTTTACAGACAGATTTTTTTCACTTATAATTCACTGTATCACAATTCCAATGGGCCAGAAGTTTACATACACTAAGTTGACTGTGCCTTTAAACAGCTTGGAAAATTCCAGGAAATGATGTCATGGCTTTAGAAGCTTCTGATAGGCTAATTGACATCATTTGAGTCAATTGGAGGTGTACCTGTGGATGTATTTCAAGGCCTACCTTCAAGCTCAGTGCCTCTTTACTTGACATCATGGAAAATCAAAAGAAATCAGCCAAGACCTCAGAAAAAAAATTGTAGACCTCCACAAGTCTGGTTCATCCTTGGGAGCCATTTCCAAATGCCTGAAGGTACCCCGTTCATCTGTACAAACAATAGTACGCAAGTATAAACACCATGGGACCACGCAGCCATCATACCGCTCAGGAAGGAGATGCGTTCTGTCTCCTATAGATGAATGTACTTTGGTGCGAAAAGTGCAAATCAATCCCAGAACAACAGCAAAGGACCCTGTGAAGATGCTGGAGGAAACGGGTACAAAAGTATATTTTTCCACAGTAAAACAAGTCCTATATCGACATAACCTGAAAGGCCGCTCAGCAAGGACAAAGCCACTGCTCCAAAACCGCCATAAAAAAAGCCAGACTACGGTTTGCAACTGCACATGGAGAAATGTCCTCTGGTCTGATAAAACAAAAATAGAACTGTTTGGCCATAATGACCATCGTTATGTTTGGAGGAAAAAGGGGGAGGATTGCAAGCCGAACAACACCATCCCAACCGTCAAGCATGGGGGTGGCAGAATCATGTTGTGCTTTGCTGCAGGAGGGACTGGTGCACTTCACAAAATAGATGGCATCATGAGGGAGGACAATTATGTGGATATATTGAAGCAACATCTCAAGACATCAGTCAAAGTTAAAGCTTGGTAGCAAATGGGTCTTCCAAGTGGACAATGACCCCAAGCATACTTCCAAAGTTGTGCCATCACAAAGCTCTGACCTCAATTTTATAGAAAATTTGTGAAAAAGCATGTGCGAGCAAGGAGGCCTACAAACCTGACTCAGTTACACCAGCTCTGTCTGAAGTAAAGGACCAAAATTCCCCCAACTTATTGTGGGAAGCTTGTGGAATGCTACCCAAAACGTTTGACCCAAGTTAAACAATTTAAAGGTAATGCTACCAAATACTAATTGATTGTATGTAAATTTCTGCCCCACTGGGAATGTGATGAAATAAATAAAAGCTGAAATAAATCACTCTCTACTATTATTCTGACATTTCACATTACATTTCACTTTACTATTATTCTGACATTCCACAAAACAAAGTGGTGATCCTAACTGACCTAAGACAGGGAATATTTACAAGGATTAAATTGTGAAAAACTGAGTTTAAATATATTTGACTAAGGTGTATGTAAACTTGCGACTTCAACTGTATATTCTGAATGCAGTTGAATGATGAGGACCAAAGGATTGAGTATGCCAGCAGTTTGTAGTTATGCATGGAATCAAGAGTGGATAATTCTGGACCGAGCCTGGGTTTGACCTCTGACCTTTACAGTGATTCTCATCCCAGGGGTAGACACAGTTCTGAATGCCGTTACACACCAGGGTGTTGTTGATGCACATGTTACTGTGACAGAAGAAGGCATCCCCCTCGCATGGAGCTGCAATGACAGGAGACAGAACAACAATTAACAAGGACACACATATCCCAACCTATGTATAATTGCATGCTGGGTAATAATAGGCCTGTCACTCTCTCCCTTCCCCTCATCTCTTGTTCATCATTCTGTCTCTCTGCCTGTTCTGGGTGTCAGAATATGCAAAGTGTGTGTAAGAAGTGTTCAGTCATGAGTGTTCATAGTTGGTTGGCAGTTGGTGTACAAGCCTGTTTAGATGGAGTTAAACAGAGGTTGGGAATGCGGCTAAGTGAGTATCAGCTGAGTAAAGAGTGGTGTATTTGGTGTACCTGTGATTATAGGAATCAATTGATTACATTGCTCAACAACTGTGGGACAGAGGCTCTCCATTTTTGTGATCATTATGTATTAGATGGTGTCCATCTACAGTATCTGCTTTGTTAAAATAGTCAAGGATGAATGTTCTTTTTAAATGAAAGGAGTGTACTCTATAGCACACCAAACAGCCATTTACCGTGTATGATCTTACACAAAATCAATGGCATCAGAAATAGAGCAAAAATGATCCACAACATCAACCAATATCAGAGCCCCCCTCCCACATTCTGAAATGTTGTAAAAGCAAGCAGAGCAGAAAATGGCAACTCTTTAGTTGACTGATAGCTAGTTAGCTAGCTAGTAGCTACCACAGCCAGTTCAGCTAGCTGGACTCTAGCTAGCTATCTGTCAGGTAGCAGTATCTAACAGCTGCTGTGTGTATGGAAATGTTTTGTAGCCTTTGTTTTGTCCCGTTTCAACAGAAGTACAATTGATGATGTACAGTGCATTGCGAAAGTATTCGGCCCCCTTGAACTTTGCGACCTTTTGCCACATTTCAGGCTTCAAACATAAAGATATAAAACTGTATTTTTTTGTGAAGAATCAACAACAAGTGGGACACAATCATGAATTCTTCCAGAATGGTCCTGTATTTGGCTCCATCCATCTTCCCATCAATTTTAACCATCTTCCCTGTCCCTGCTGAAGAAAAGCAGGCCCAAACCATGATGCTGCCACCACCATGTTTGACAGTGGGGATGGTGTGTTCAGCTGTGTTGCTTTTACGCCAAACATAACGTTTTGCATTGTTGCCAAAAAGTTCAATTTTGGTTTCATCTGACCAGAGCACCTTCTTCCACATGTTTGGTGTGTCTCCCAGGTGGCTTGTGGCAAACTTTAAATGACACTTTTTATGGATATCTTTAAGAAATGGCTTTCTTCTTGCCACTCTTCCATAAAGGCCAGATTTGTGCAATATACGACTGCTTGTTGTCCTATGGACAGTCTCCCACCTCAGCTGTAGATCTCTGCAGGTCATCCAGAGTGATCATGGGCCTCTTGGCTGCATCTCTGATCAGTCTTCTCCTTGTATGAGCTGAAAGTTTAGAGGGACGGCCAGGTCTTGGTAGAATTGCAGTGGTCTGATACTCCTTCCATTTCAATATTATCGCTTGCACAGTGCTCCTTGGGATGTTTAAAGCTTGGGAAATCTTTTGTATCCAAATCCGGCTTTAAACTTTAAACTTCACAACAGTATCTCGGACCTGCCTGGTGTGTTCCTTGTTCTTCATGATGCTCTCTGCGCTTTTAACGGACCTCTGAGACTATCACAGTGCAGGTGTATTGATACGGAGACTTGATTACACACAGGTGGATTGCATTTATCATCATTAGTCATTTAGGTCAACATTGGATCATTCAGAGATCCTCACTGAACTTCTGGAGAGAGTTTGCTGCACTGAAAGTAAAGGGGCTGAATAATTTTGCACGCCCAATTTTTCAGTTTTTGATTTGTTCAAAAAGTTTGAAATATCCAATAAATGTCGTTCCACTTCATGATTGTGTCCCACTTGTTGTTGATTCTTCACAAAAAAATACAGTTTTATATCTTTATGTTTGAAGCCTGAAATGTGGCAAAAGGTTGCAAAGTTCAAGGGGGCCGAATACTTTTGCAATGCACTGTACCATTAGCTAGAGCTAGCCAAAAGTTGGCTAACAATAGCAATAGCTAGCTAGCATGCTAACTAACTTGAGCTATTATTTTTTCCTCAATTACACTAGACCTGAATTAAATGATGGAACCAGCGGCCAAATGATTGAAGACTGATGTTTTTTCTGCGCAATGTGAATTTTGTCAGTCAGTATAGCAATGTAATCCTATTGATCTGTCAGTTTCCCTAGCTAATTCCCTACTTTTTCACACTGACTCTGTATAAACAGCTCTACAGGCTTCACTGTCATGGTGCACAGTCAGTACACAACACTGTGCTCATCATGTCTTAGCAGGATCAGATGGTGACAGATTTCCCTGCAGGGTCAGACAGCCAGGGAAGACCAGTCTCAGGTGAATGTTGCAGTATATTAACAATATCAGTCAATGATACAAAGTTCCATCTTGAGTTGATAAGAAGGCTACAGTCTGGGATCTGGGAATAATGGTCATTTCAATTATTGAACCATTGATTCTATTCTTGGATAATATAATTTATAAATGTACACCAAGGTAATTCTTTGTAATGCTTCATCTGAGCAGGGCCAGATGATGACAGTGGTCTCATCAGGGTCAGGAAGCCAGGGAAGACCAGTCTGTGACGGCACAGAGGTGAACTTTTGCAGATACAAACAACACTTTGTTCTCTCTGTGCAGCAAACACTGGATAAGGAAGAAGCTTCAAAGATTGAAACTACTTTAAGGCAGTCTGACAAACATCTAAAGTTGATTTCCAAACTGTATCAAGGGTTGATAGAGGCTTTTCCCAATGACACAAAACATGTAAAACGAAAACGTGAGGAAGACCTGGGATGCACTATTGATGATGATGAATGGGTACAGATTTGTTAAAATGCCCAGTCATGTTCATATAATCTGACATAAATGACTGCAGTTTAAGACCATCCATAGAACATTCTATATGCCAGTGAAACTGATTATCATGCATTCAGAAATTAAATTCTTCTGCTGGAGGTGTAAAACACAAAAGGGGACATATTTGCATATGTTATGGTCTTGTGAATGCTGTCTGAATTCTGGAAGAGTATGTTATTTTATCTCAGCATATCTACAGATTATTCCTTCTCCCTAATTTTGTTTGTTTGGAAATGTTGATACTAGAGACTGTTCTCAGAATAATCTGTGTAACCTAGCATTTATAGCAGCTAAGAAATGCAGGTTGGTTATCCTCCCACAACGGATGGCAGAAATGTCAAGTTATGTATCACTAGACTTGATTTATTACAAGATTAAGGGTATACTGTGCAACTTTCATAAGGTCTGGATGCCTTATATGGAATACTGTACGAACAAAAGAGTCTGTATTGAAAACTTCGGGGGGATACCTATTTAGGCAATCCCTAGCTGCTGGGCTGCTCAGTCCTGGCCCTGGGGGTCTGCTGTACTGTTGATTGTCACTCTGGCCTTGGACTAACACACCTGAAACCAATAAGGAATCTTTCACTAAGATCCTAAAGCTGAGTGGGGTGTGTTGTGTTTGGGGCTCTGCAGGGCCATGGACCCCTAGGGGCAGGATGGGGTGACCCAGTTAAGTTGTGTGCAAAAAGAGCTCTACAGTACTATTAGGCTTATGATGTGAATGATATGGAGAACGTGCTATTTCTGTGTGCTAATGTGTGTTGTATGTGTGTTTTTATTCAACTTTTTTGTTATCCAAAAGATGAGAAGGAAGTTGTTTTGTGGAGAGGGTTGAGTTATTGACTAGACTGGTGGGGCTCGGGCTTGCAGGCAGCTCGGGCTTGCAGGCAGCTCGGGCTGGCCTGGTGGTCTGGCTGAAATGTTACATAGAGGATGTCATAATAAAGACAAACAAAAGTTACGTCTTTCTACTTTACTTGTTGTTCATTTGGTTATTGGTTAAAGGTGCAACACAATAATGATTATTGAATTATCATTGATCTAGTGTTATTGATCAGTCTTATCAATCACTTAAACTTATATTCAATAATGATATCTTACTTAGCTTGATGACTGTGGGCATTCTTGCTTACTTTTTGTTGTTCTAAACAGAGACGGCTAGAAGGCCCTGGATCATATTAGAGTGCAGGAAATGAACTTTAGATGCCTCCAAAAATGTCAGGATCCCCAGACCTCCTGCCAAGTTATGCCCCCTCCCCCACTTCTAAAATCAAAGTTGCGCTCCTGGTATAGTATTATGATGCTACAGATTTGGGTGAATTTGGAGGCGCATTACTCAGCCCTGAACCCATCTGCTCTTCATAAATGTTCATCTTTCCTCCTTCTGAAATGTGATGAGACAAGGCAGTGCATAGTAATCTCTCTGGGAGTGTTCCTTTTAAAGCTATCTATCTAACTACACGGGAAAGGAAACACCTGGAGAGAAAACCTTGACATGCTGGAGATGTCAGACTAACACATGTTGTAATCATCCAGGCCTGAATCCTTAAGGGCCAGAGATACTGTATGTATACATAACTTAACTTGAATGTTCACACTATGTATGCATCGATGCCAATACGGAGATATGCACAAAGTTAAAAGAGGCAAGTTTTATGACTGTGTGTTGATACTGGCAGAGAATGAACGGTGTGCGTGTGTGTATGTCTATCCATTAGTGCTTGTGTACGAGCAAGTGTGACACATAGCTGTATCCGTGACAACAGGCGGTGACAAAAATCAGAAAAGTGAGAGATGTGAGGAGAAGAGAGAGAGCGACAGAGAGCGAAAGAGATGTTTGGAGAGTGACAGAGCCATCGAGGCAGAAGGAAGTGAGTTATCCAATTATAGAGTCTCAGGTAATGTGTTAGCAGCCTCATCACCACACCGGTAATTAAACAAGCAAGGTGACTTTCAGAGACAGGAGACACCTCCCCTCTTAATCACACTAATGCACTGGCCTACCGTGGCCTCCACAGTGTAATGAACAGACCTACTGACTAATCAAACGGCTACACCAAGCCAAGACAGTTTCCTCCATTCAATCAGATGTAATTCAATGGGATTTAATACATCTTTATTGCACCATAACAGTAATCTGTTTCTAGTGGTATAGTTTAAACTGAACATTCAATATTCCCTGCACTGACTCAGAACAGAGGGTAGTGATGTAAGGGTTACAGCTGACTCCTGAGTGCACATTGGATAAGAGCAAACTATTAAAATGCAGTAAAGTCCACCACATATACATTATGTTCAATTACTCTAGACATGCACGTTCTGGTTTAGTGCATGATGATTTCATATCAGTCCTAGCCCCAAGTCATGCCATTCATCAGGAGTGGAGCATGAAGACTGGTAGAAGCAGCACTTCACACTACATCCTCCCTGTCTACTGTTGAAACTCATTAGAATGTGGGATGGGTGAACATAATGGATGGCTGTGTTTAAACATTGATTATTTACTGGCTGTGGATGGGGAAGTGGTCAGGCACACACACACACACACGCACACACACAGAAAATAATGCATTGCGTTGGGCATTAAAACAGGCTGCTGTCTGATACAGAGGGGCTCAAGGTTGGGCAGAATTACCTGAATGATGGACGACTGTTTTCATCTCTGCACTGATCCCAGGGGAATAATAACAGCTCAAATTAGAATGAATTATCTCCTCTCACTCTCTCTCTTTATCTGTCTCCCTCTCCCTCTACGTCTCTTCCTCTCTCTCTCTCTCTTTCTCTCAATTCAATTCAATTTAAAGGGCTTTATTGGCATGGGAAACATATTGCCAAAGCAAGTGAAATAGATTTTTTTTTAAAAGAAGTGAAATAAACAATCAAAATGAACAGTAAACATTACACTCACAAACGTTTCAAAGGAATAGAGACATTTCAAATGTCATATTATGGCTATGTACAATGCTATAATGATGTGCAAATAGTTAAAGTACAAAAGGGAAAATAAATCATCATAAATATATGTTGTATTTACAATGATGTTTGTTCTTCACTGGTTGCCCTTTTCTTGTGGAAACAGGTCACAAATATTGCTACTGTGATGGCACACTGTGGTATTTCACCCAATAGATATGGGAGTTTCTCAAAATTGGATTTGTTTTCGAATACTTTGTCGGTCTTTGTAATCTGAGGGAAATATGTGTCTCTAATATGGTCATACATTTGGCAGGAGGTTAGGAAGTGCAGCTCAGTTTCCACGTAATTTTGTGGGCAGGGTGCACATAGCCTGTCTTCTCTTGAGTGCCAGGTCTGCCTACAGCGGCCTCTCTCTCCTTTTCCCCTACACTCCCACCAGTACATCCCTTAAAGCGTCCCCACCGGGCCTCTCCAATCCTAACCTTAACCATTCGGGCCCAAATGCAGGACTGTCCGTAGGTCAGTGTCTGGGGCTTACTTTATTCAGCCTTCTCTTCCTGAACACAGTGCCAGTTCTCCCCACCAGGGGGAGGTGCTGTCCCTCACCATCCCAACGACACTCAGTCGCCTCCCACTGCTCCACAGGGCCACAGCTGACTTTATGAAGAGGTGGATCCAAACTCATCTGCAGCCAAATTAATTCCCAGACATTTTGTAATAAAAAAGTGCCCCTTTCCCCACCCA
Organism: Oncorhynchus mykiss; assembly: GCF_057628025.1. Lineage (NCBI taxonomy): Eukaryota > Metazoa > Chordata > Actinopteri > Salmoniformes > Salmonidae > Oncorhynchus > Oncorhynchus mykiss. Next base: position 20,392,041 of record NC_143032.1, read on the forward strand.
GGAGCCTCCCCCCCCACTGCCCCAGGCATAAATTAAATAATAATAAAGTGCCCCTTTCCCCACCCAGGAGCCCCCCCCCCCACTGCCCCAGGCATAAATTAAATAATAATAAAGTGGCCTGATGAAATACACTAGACATCCAACTGAAAGCTCGGAAGTCCTCTAGCTCAGTCTGCTGCAGAGGAGCACTTTATACGAACTTCAAAACCATAGGTCTAATTGCAATAAAACAACATCTTTTTGATGGAAGCTTGGTTCAGAGAGGAAGATGAGAATCGAGAGGTTTTACTCAGCCCAAAATCTTTCCACAAAAATAAGCCCACGAAGTGAGGGGTTTTTGTATGGAGTTCAATGAGAATGTCGAATTTGCTCATTTGGTATGTGAGGCTTAGTTTATCAAATATACGTTTCGTAATGGTTAGGCTGTTACGAATGCACTGAAATAAGTGGACGCACGTGGCATTTCGGCAACTTCGAAAATGAAATGACTTTATATTGGAGTTGAGATAGATAGACAGAGGACTCATCATGGCTATAACCCGTTTTAGCATGTACATTGCCATTGAGGGCTTCCACCATTTTAAAGTAGTCAACTGGGTGGGGATTCCTATAAGTTGGGAGCAATCAGCCAATGAAAAATAAGAAAATGTACTACTTTAGAATGTCAATGCTGTCACAGACGCTATAAGGAAAGGGAGATATCTAGTTAGTTGTACAACTGAATGCATCTCCCTCATTTAACCCAACCCCTCTGAATCAGAGAGGTGCGTAGGTCTGCCTTAATTGACATCTTTGGCGCCCGGGGAACAGTGGGATAACTGCCTTGCTCAGGGGCATAATGGGCATAATACCTTGTCAGCTCAGGGATTTGATCCAACAACATTTCTGTTACTGGCACAACGCTCCTACCCACCAAGCTACCTGCCAGGCTACCTACCTGCCAGGCTACCTATAATGGCACAGATACAAAGATAAGTCCTCTATCTCTATGGCAAGTTGTTCACATGCGTATCTGCCCTCTCATTGGCTAGACTGGTCCCATACGATCTTGCCTCCTCCCGCCTGCCTTCTATCTTTGAGGACTTGTACTGTATTTCCATTGTTAGAGCGGTCACTTGACTATCCTGTCAATATAATAGACAATGGATGTATTCGAGCAGATGACAAGTGGGGGACCATTGTGTGTTGCATTCTGGGGATAAAACTTGATCTGAGCCTTACTGTTGGGAAACCACATTAGTGTCTATGTCTTGAGAAGCAGAAGGAGAAAAACCATGTCTATAGATGCTGGGTGACTAAACAGATGTTGTCTGGGGAAATCAAACAAGGAGAAGTGTGTATATATATATATATACTTCTCCTTGTTTGATTTCCCCAGACAACATCTGAATGGTCCTACAGTATATGCATATGTTTTCCAATTAACACCAGATCATCTATATAGTGGCTTTAAGCACACAACATATGGATTCAACTGTACCCAGTCACAAATCAACCAAAGATTGATATACGGTATGTCTATAGGTTTATATACCTTGCAAAAAAGGAAAGTAATCAATGTATAAGACAATCACTGTATGTGGATGACCCATATGTCTACATACATATGCGGTCTCATAAACGCCAGATCTCAGACATCTCAATGTCTGTTTGAATGCAGAGATTGGCATGTGAAGAGAAGCCACTGAGGATGTAGATCTATACGTCCCAGGGGACTTTTAGGAATTGACGAGGCATGAAGAGGCTGACAGCTCTGCTGTCGCTCACACACATCTCCCACCCTAGGTATAATTGCATGCTGGGTAATAACAGGAATGTCTCTCTCTCTCTCTCTCTTGTTCATCATTCTGTCTCTCTGCCTCTTCTGGATGTCAGCATATGCAAAGAGTGTGTAAGGAGTGTTCAGTCATGAGTGTGCTGTTTTAGGTTTTTACCTATTCAGCCAGATAGTATCTATGGACCTTCGTAGTTGGTTGGCAGTTGGTGTACCAGCCTGTTTAGACGGAGTTGCACAGAGGTTGGGAATGCAGCTCAAAGAGAGTATCTGCTGAGTAGATTTGGTGTACCTGCATATTGCCTGGTGGTACCTGCATGTTGAAATGATATTGATGATTTTGCTCTGCGCTTCTGAATGCAGCTCTGGCTCAGGGTATTGCTAGGCATTGGTTGATTGACTTAGGCAGCAGTGTTGCCGGGGAAACGGCACATCCTGGCTTCATTCAGTAGATAGGCCTCACAAAGAGGAAACGGACTCGCACACAAACAACTGCACTGCCTATTCATTAAACACACACACGGACACACACACTCACAAACACATGCAAACCAATCTAACACTTTTGTAACTGATGCAGATCTGTATGTGTATTTAAAGAGAGCGAAAGAGAGAGACAGAGATGGAGAAAGAGAGAGAGAGAGAGAGAGAGAGAGAGAGAGAGAGCGAGCGAGAGGGAGAGAAAGAGAGAGAGTACCTTAAAAGGAGAGTTCAGTGCCTTTCATTCACACTGAGCTGAGCCACTGAGTCATCCTCCATTCTATCCCCCCTATCATCCTCAGCAGGAGTACAATGGCCTCACTGTGAAAACCTCTCTCCCCTGTCAATTTAAACTACTCAATCAATGGGAGATGGGTGTCTGTGTTTCTCTCTCTAGTGTGTATATCCAGGGATGAAAGTAGATGTCCTTTCTTCATGGTACAGGGAACCTCCTATGTGTGCACACACAAAATGGGCCTAGTCATAGAATGACATATACAATCCCTATTCATTTAATAGGATCTCTTTGGGCCTAGAAGTCATTTAACTTAACTAAAATGTATTACGTTTTAATGTGGCATAAACACAACCAGTCATGATGTTTTAATCTGATTGTCAAACAATCAAAGGCTCATGTAGGCTACTCAGGTACGTTCCATTACTCATAAATGAATTCCAGCAGCAAAACAGTGCTCTGTACAGCCGCCATTTGATACATGGAAATAAATATTTGTTAAAACACCAAAAAATGTAATGATATTCGGCGACTGTCATTATGTCTGCACTAGCCTGGATTGATGCGTCTTCAGCTGTCTGTGTGCGTCAGTCTCGGCTAGTCATCTCTGCCTTGAAAATATGTCAGTGTTCTCCTTGAACCACAATGCATTTTGGAGCGTAGCCTATACCACCCGTTTTCAAGTCCATTCGCTCATTTTTAATGCTGCTGACATGCAGTCATGATAAATAATGTTGTAATAGCCTACAGTTTCCTTGACATTTTGGTTGAATTATTGAGATAGGCTCATGTTTTACCAGTACGGCGTACCCTCACTATTTATTTTTGCCGGGGCGCCTTACCGGACCGTATTGGTTTACTTTCACCCCTGTATATATCTATCTCTCCTTTCTGTGTTTGTGTTCTGTCTGTGTACGTGCGTGTGAGCTATGATAGCTCTCAAACAGAATTGAGAGGGGATGTGAATACTATGGTTTCTGGGGGAAAAGCACATTTTGAGATTCAGTGAGTACTCACTTTCTCTCTCTCTCTCTCTCTTTTGCTCTCCTCCCTCTCCCCCACTCATTCTCTCCCCCTCACACTGCCTCTCTATCGCGCCAAGATAGTTCAGTTACTGTAATACATCATTCCAAGGAAGAATCTCAGCTGCATGTGAATGGTGTGAATGACATGCCATCACTACCACATTCATATAGACAGAGTCAGACAGTCTATCTAAGGTACTGTAGCGTTTCCCTTATGAATGGATCATGAACAGGGTGAGAAGACTTAGTCACTCACTAGATGTCCACATTACAAAGGACAGCATTGGTGAGCAAGCAGTAATCCCATAAGCTACCCACTGGGCACAAACAAGTTGAATTAATGTTGTATCAACATCATTTGAAAATCTACGTGGAAATGTGACCATACTATATCACTCATACATCCTCAATGATGCTATCTAGACCTAGTGTATATAGCATTTGTAATGTCATCAACAGGTTTTTGTTTCAATTCAACCCAGAATTCAACTAAAAATAGACAATACAATAGGCTGAGGGTTTCAAGCTCTGGTTGATTTCAAATGTAATGATATTTAGTGATATTGAATTGTGTTTGGTTGTCAACGCAACCAAATATCTTCTGCTTGGATAGTTCCATCTGTGCCACTGACTTACTCTGGCTTTAATTCCAGTTTGTCTGCAAATTAAATTAAAATTGATATGTTGGATTCACATCCCAAAAATCTAAGTTAAAGAATAGGACTAAATCAAATCCAACTTTATTTAAAGTTTGATTTGATTTAGTGTTATTCTTTAACTTAGATTTTTGGCTGAGATGGAGACATGAATCCAACATATTATTAACAATTATTATTTTGTAGACAAACTGGAATTAAAGCCGGAGGAAGTCCGTTTCACAGATGGAACTATCAAAGCAGAAGATTCATCTCCTTCAAATGTTGACATTTGGTTGCATTGACAATTAAATATAACTTTTTAAATACAAGAAATAGCCTATTCATTTGTCAACATGTTAACAAATAATATGTTGGATTCACGTTTCCAACTCTAAGTTAAGGAATGGGATTGGGATTCAGCCAGTGGCTCAGATGATCAGATAATTGGCTCAGATCAAAGCAGTACATCTCCTTTAAATGTTGATATATGGTTGCATTGTCAACCAAACACAATTCAATATGACATTTGTAATACAGTAAATACAGTACATCTTACAAACTAATGTAACATTCACCCTTAAAATGAATACCACTTTGAGGTTACTGTAACTATACGGTACATTTCTTATTATGTAATCCTACAACATGTGCATGTTCAAGATAGCATGCATAGGTTGTTGCAGGGGAGATTCTATTTTATTTCATCAAGCACAGTGATAACATCTGTTATATAAAAATAAAAAAATTATCTGACATTGTATTTCCATTGGAATTTGGTTGTGCTTTTAGATGGTTTAAAGTGTAGTGATAACACACTAGAAATTCAACTAACTTTTGGCTGCTTTTTTTAGTGAATGAATACAGGTTGTAATCTCATTGATCAACGTTTCAACCAAATATTACCCAATTATCCATGTTGAAATGATGTGGTGTGCCCATTTGGTATTGTCCTAAGGGTACAGGTTAGGATCGATCGTTAAAATAAGATTAATCCTTGTACATCTTTTCATTCAAGAATGGCCAGATAATGAAGATCCTACCTCTGATACTTCGTTCATCCCCTTTTAACACTGCAGTGCAACAGCCCTGTGGCGATACACTCCCTAATGGAACGTTCCCTCTCCAGTCACGAGGAGCTGTTTAAACGCTCATAAAAGTAAATGAGATCCTTAGACTGCACCTCTGCCCACAGCGGTTTAGCCCAAGCCCATTCTCTCTCTCTCTCTCTCTCAATGGACACGGCCATAAACGCGCTGATGAATCGACCACGCCCGTGTTTCTTTAATAGCCGCCACTAAAGATAGACTA